>NW_025110098.1:42434-118217 GCF_011392965.1 Frieseomelitta varia | reverse complement strand
CACACAAATTGCTGTTCAGTTGATCAAGATTAGCACTGAACATTGTCCAATCGAGAAGACTAGTTTTATTTAAAAAAAAAATAAAAATATAGCAATGTCTGAAAATTTGAAACAATTACATTTGATTAGAAAAAAATATTCTGTATTATATTTATTTGGAAGAAAATAATTTATACGCATCACTTACTATTCAGAGAAAATTCAAGTGGTGCAACAAATAATTCTAAATTATATTAATTTAATTTGATTAGAAAAAATTATATTTATTTGGAAGAAAATAATTTATACGCATCACTTACTATTCAGAGAAAATTCAAGTGGTGCAACAAATAATTCTAAATTATATTAATTTAATTTGATTAGAAAAAATATTCTAAATTATATTTATTTGGAAAAGAATAATTTATACGTATCATTATTATTCAGCCAATTTTAGGAAGACTAATCCTTACGTAAAAGACCAGAAGCATATATAAGTTTATTATATTTTGAAATACCATGCAACTGACTAGATATTTTAAGGGTATTGGTACTTTCGTACATGTTACGAAATATTAAATTTACGTATATTAAGCCATAAGCAACAATATATTTTTCACATTTTCTATTTAGTAGACTCAAGGAACTTTTAGTCAGGCTATAATTAATCGGAACAAGAAATCGAAGGATCACAAGTCTATCCTACAAGACAGAAACGCAGACAGTGTTTGAAAATCTAAAACAACCATCATACTTGCTCAGAAAAAGACATTTTACACATATGACGTATACTATTTGTGTTAATCGAGATTAATGTTGAATATTGCGGAATCGAACGGTTAACTTATAAAAGCATAGCAATATTGAAAATTGGAAACCACTACGTTTGTCAAAAGAGGAAAGAAAGAGAAAAATATAGTAAGCTCGAGAAAAATATTTTAGAAAGATTAGAATATTTAATAAGAAGCAGAAACCACAGGATCCTCAGTGGAACGTAGAGGAGTTTGATGTCTCACTGCGAGATACTCCAAGGTTGGCTAGCTACGTTCCAGGTTTAATACGATCCTACAGGAAAGTCCCCGAGAGACTTTCATTAGAGGAATTTACAGGAGACTGCAAAAGCTGCTATTCGCCTCTCTTATACCTCACTTCCACTAAATCATTCGACGTAAATGTCTTGGAATTTATTACACCCTTTGCACCAGTATCCCGAGCATAAATACGGTCAGTCTCTCAAAAAAATTCATCGGAAATTGTGGAAAATTTTCTAATATTCCAGCTGAAACGGGAAATACAGCGGGGAGTCATACTATACTAACAAGTAAACCGACTAAAGATAGTACTTGCTTCTTACACCAAATATTAGCATTTTATTTCAACGAACAAATAAATATCGTGATAACATACACGTATATGTCAGAGCTATATCATTTACTCTGTCCTTTGAGGAATAAGCAATATAAGATGTTCTAAAGAACAAAAATTAATAGATAAAAGTAAAGATAAAAGTTGTTTTTTAAAACTGATCTTCCACTTCTATTATTTACATATTATCTCTGTTAAATGTTATGAAAAGCTCTAGTTTTGCAATATTTTTTTGTACAATAATACGCCATGATCTATAATATTGAGTTCATCATATACCACAGACTATCTTTTTATCCATTTTTTAGAGAGATTAAATTTTTTTCGATTTGTAAGTTCAAGTTACAATCATTTATCCTTCTTCTATCTTCTTTTTTTTTTTTGCAGAAATACAATGAACGAAAATACATATTCATATTCTCCGATAATTGACCAACAGCTTCGATTCGTATCTTTTTGCAATACAAGTTTCAAAATTTCCATCAACGAGAATAAATTCAATTTGATTGTTTCGATATCAAATTAAAAAGAGTTTTAAGCTTTGTAAAATAAACTGTAAAATTAACATTCATTTAAAGTTGACAATACGAATACTTTTTATATCTGTACATCTGAAATTCTGAAAGGATAGGTTAAACACATGTCAAATGCACAGAGCAGGAAGATTTGCGAGGTAAATAAAATTTGGATGAAACTCTCTTGCCATATCCTACATCCATATCTAATAGTTAAACGTGTTTCTCACGTGTTAATCATTCAGATCTAAAAATTTATTATCTTAATAATTGATAACAATTTTTTGTTTCCTACAATTGCAACATTCTTTCTTTTGTTAATTATCAATTCTAATTATTAAATTTTACAAAAATAATTTTCCTCGAGCTATTAATTTCTATTCAAAGTAAAAACCCGGTTTTGAAATTTTAATTTCTATATTGCTAATTTCTGTATAATTATAGAAAATTTAAACGTGCAAAATTACACAAAACACGAAGAAATATATAAACTGTCAGAAAATAATGAAATAATATTTGACACGTAAAGCAATTTTCTATCTAGGTCTAGTTTCTTAATTGTATTCCCAAAAATACGAATTTGTATAAAAATTCGCAGTGTATTGATTTCCATGTACTCTAACCGAATATATAACAAAAAAAAAAAAAAGCTTAGAGCAGTCAATACTGCATGATCCTTTCCTCTATCACTACGATATATATTATATTTTACAAGCTAAAGTACATTACATATTTTTATAAAATTTTTGTGTTATTAGATTATTAGATCGTAAACATAAAGAAAAGAAAAATTTTCTGATAATTTTATGTACAGTAGAGTCCTTTATTTGAACTACTATTTTTCGAATTGTTATTATATTACTAGAATAAAATATTCGCTAATTTTAGGTGAGCTTATTTTGTTAATAACAGTTGATAAAAATAAATATTTGTTCTGATAATATATACATATATATAAAATTCGAATTATTGAGATATTCGAAAAATAAAGATTCACATAACATATATCAAAAATATAACACTCTAAATAAATTGCCAGATTAATGGCAAATGAAATTATTCCTGTATAGAGTGCATTTAAAACTTTAAAAACGTGTTGTCACGATACCTTAAAAATTACTATACTCATCAAGCTGAGATTTTGCGTATATATTCTTCAGAATATATACATATATGTGTGTGTGGGGCAATATCGCAATCATGTCAAAATATTTATGTCCTTTTCTTATTTTTATATTTTTTTAAAGACAAAATAAAGTCTCTCTTTCTTTTTAATGTCCATTCATTGGATTTCTGATAAGCACGACGACTTAAAAAATCATGATAACTTTCAACGTCTTTTTTTCATAACAAAAATTGATGTTTGCGTAGCTCCAAAGACAGGACATTTCAATTAGCAAAGATTAAATTTTCCAACAGAAAAATTTGTGATCATTCATTATAATAATCACAATTAAATACACAGCAACTTGTGTTAACATCATTTACTATATTTCAAAAACATTTGCATAGAATTATAGAAAAAACACTGGTCTGTAATATCTTCTTAAAATGATAAATAAGACAAAGTAAGAATGTCTAAACATTCTCATATAATTCTCCAACAATTCACAAACATTCATTTTACACGTTTATTTCAAAACCAAAATTGGAATTGTTGTCACATTAAAATGACATCACTCGCGTAAAACGGTACATTTACGTATCTTAAGTCAGACTATACAGAGAGTTAAAAACAATAGTGATTACTTATGATTCAGCGTTGAAATTGCATCCGTCAAACACGAGATCGTTCGAGATCAGCGTGTTTAATTTGCTACGTGAATTGGTTGTATCGAAGCGCGAACAGCGATCGACTAGTTAGCCGGCGAGGCGTACGACTTTATTCCGTGGGAAAACACATTATTCGCGTAATGTAATATTTATTCGTGACACGGTTGTTTGGCGGTACACGATAAATCTTTATCTCGACGCACGTATCGCGCAAAATAGGGGGCAGGGAAACGTTCGCTAGTGAGGCGAACGTGAGGCCACTGGAAATCAGGCCAACGATCAAACTGCGAAAATCGCCGGGTCCGATAGGTGCAAAAATAGAACGGCACTGTCTTTGTGTCTAGCGCGATTATTCATTCATACGCACGTCAAAAGAAGAAACGAAGAAAGTTTCCAAGGAAATATCGGAGATCGGACGTTTTGTCGCGTCGCGCGAAATTCCAATAAAATCTCCTCCCATTTTTGTTGCGAAACTCGCGGACGATTTATCGCGCGCTGTCGAGCCAACAAATGGCGGATTTTTGTACGTACCAGCTTACGTAAGTTTTTTTCAACTGACTAAAGATTGAAGATTTATCGTTTAAAAATAGTAAATAAGGCCGTGAGCCGAAAAACGTAAATATAGCAATGAACGTTTGTTGTTCTATTATATTTAAATGTGCAATACGAATTCGTTACTTTCTCTAGTTTTCTTTTATAAAAAATGACGTGCAATCTCTTTGGAAGAAATAACAAAATTATGAATGAGAACGCTGTCGCAGTCTATTCGTGGAAATACGCAATACGAGTTATTCGATTACAAATTCAATAGCAAGGATTTCCAATCACTTATACGTGTTTTCAATTTTTATTATTTTCCATAATCAAATCGTGCAACGATGTGATTCAATGGAAACTGGGAGCCGTACAATACGCAAGTAATTGATCAAACAACTTCTATATTGAATTAGCCCACAATCGTGCGGCTATTATTAAACAAAACTGTGCTCGGAACGTTCGTCTTTGTGCCGTGAAACCGGTTAAATATTTAACCGATGCGGTAGCTTTGATAAATTCAATGCACCGTTCCTGCAATGAAAAGGAACAAGGACATTTCGTCGAAAAATTTAGAAACATTAAGGGAGAGGAACTTGATTAAGCTCTTTGAAATTTTTCAGGTCCGTAAAATTCTTTCCGTGCCGTTACTCACGACTTGCCACGTAGAAAAGTCAATTTTATTGGCGCGAAGATTGAACGAAGAAAAAAAGATGACGAGACTCGACGAAACTGACAGAGAAAAATTAAATCATTGGTAGGAGAGGGACGGAACGTTTGAAAAATATTTGTTCGTAAGAAGCAGATATCCTAATCGATTTTCAATATTTTACAACCGTCTAGGTGGCTTCATCATTCGTTGCATGCTTCGCACGCTATTACGTTTCAAAGATGGGAGTCAATCGACATTAAGTTGCATGCTGAACACCGGAAAATTCCTTCCCTCTTTATTTAATTTTTTCCCCCTTTTTCTCTTCTTTTTTGGAAATTAAATTCTCAGATTGAGCGAAATTAAAATTTGTTCAACACTGGAATAACCGACGACGGAGTTCAGATTCCTTGCTTTAAATTGCAGAAACTATTAGAATGTTTTTGTCAGAGTTTATATTGATTTTTGTCGAAATAAAAGAACGAAACATATATATGTCATTTTATTTTCCATCGATCACTTTTATTTCGAAGTTGTCCGACAAGTAGAATGTCCGAATACACCAAAATCTGTCAATACGATGAGTTTAATTGTTTCATAGTTTATTTCATTTATAGAAAAAAATATGAAACAATATAAAATCTTTTGTCAGAATTTCTATTTTATTTTTTAAAAGCTTCTATTTTGCATGTTATGTAAAATATTTTACATTCATGAATTCTTTTGAAAATTGCATTTGCTATTTATGATCAGCTCACACAACAAGATCTGTTATATCAATGACAGTTATTTGTCAATTAATTATTTAAATATTAAAGAAATTAAAAGATACTAACAACCAACTGACAAATGAAACGTTTTCTTTAAATATTCGTCAATTTGGCTGGTTGTTTTAGTATTAAAATAATTATTTCGCTTATTAGAAATTGAAAAATTGAAAAATATTGAATTACATACATCAAAAACTACACGTTTAAAGATGGACGCATTTATAATTTGTCATATATTTTTCATTCGATATTTGACAAATGTAAAAGAAATAAATATACGTTCAATGCTGATTGTTCTAGTATTAATTTCTCAAAAAATAGACAGTGAAAAGCCGATACAATCAAAGAAATGACATCAAAGTTGAAATCCTATTCTTTTTTATTCAACTAAAATCCAGGATGGAAGGAAAATGAAATAAAATATAAACGACAAGTAGAAACATAAATGACAAAGCTAACGTAATTAAAGGGGAAATATTAATTTAATTTCTAAATATTACTAAATACTACTATAATACCAGTGACATTAACAATAGGAAAGAAAAAACAATTTTAACCTATGTATATCTAAAATTCAATCACTTAAAATTCAGAAACATTCTTTAAAAGGAACCACCATCTCGTTGCAACCAATGTCACAAACAAATCACTGTAAATCACTCTGTGAGTGTAAAAGATTTTAACAAACAAAAACACGTAAGAAAACGTGACACTGTTACATGTGTAAGAAGTATTATTAGCTATTCAATTCCTCGAAGTGCGAATATTTTATACAGTAAAAAAATAATTTGTATCCCAATTTGCATAATAAATTTAATGTTAATAAAATATTAAAAAATAGTATCATTTATCGAATTATTAGAATAGAATTATTAAATTATCTTCATTACTATATAATTAACGATAAAAATATTATCTTCATTACTATATAATTAACGATAAAAATACTATTTTTTAATATTAAAAATATTTTTATCGTTAATTATATAGTAATAAAGATAATTTAAAAATTCCAAACTTCATAAAAATTTTATTTTAATGAAATATAAAAAAATGGTGCTATTTTATCATTAAATACATAAAATGATACAACATCGAGTAATAAATTAAGTGTGATGTAACATAAACTTTTGTATTTTCAGTTATTTTAAGTCAAAGTGTGTTAAAAAATATCTTATCCTGCACATCAAGGGGGTATATTTTTTAATCCACTGTGTTCCAAAAGAAGGGACACTCTAATGAGTGAAGATATTTGAGTTAAGAGTTTTGAAAAACTGAATGTTATCAATCGGGGACGTACATATTTAAAAAACGAAACGAAATATCTGTGCAATATTTTTGGAGTTTCAAATCGATAATATATTCGTTATAAAATATATGATTGTACTTTTAAATTTTGCCATTCTATTTTCTTTTTTATCATCCATATTTTTCTCTTCTTTGCGGATAGGATTTTTTAACACGTTTAATTGAACGAGAGGTCTTGAGAGATGGATCAACTCGTTAAATTATATGCTAGTATATGTATACTAACTTTCTTTATAGTTAATTTAATTTGTACGAAGCGTTTTAGTGCTCAAACTTCGCCAGTGTGTTCTATAGATAAAACATCATGTAGCAGAAAATTTCTATAAATACTTCGTTAGAAAATTACAACAAAAATATGAAACGTAAAGTTGTACATGCTTAATGCGTGCATTTAGAAATGCCATTCCCTCTCGTTGATGTAAAATTGACATCGAAACATTATTGAACTTATTGTGAATTGAGTTTCATATTCGATTTTGTTGAACTTTTTCAAACGCAGTTTTGATTCATCACAATCAATTCATTTCGTGGAAATATTCCTATATTCTAAATTTTTGCTTTCAAAAATGATCGATATTTTTTTCATAAGTAGAACTCTGAAGATGTAAAATCTAGTGATTTTGATCTAGGAGATCAAAAGATTAATCCCTTTTATTAATTCATTATTCAAATTGATTGTATTTGTCGTATTTTACTCTTGTTTATTATAACTTTTTAATGAAGTATGGATTTTTTGCTATAGCATGCATATTTTAATTTTAAACACTAACAGAGTGTGAACATTAAAAATGCGAGACATGTATAAAGAAACTAAAATAATTATAAAAGAAACGTAATGAAACAATGCAGTAAATGTTGTACAAAAATATTTCTTATACAATCTACCGCATTTTAAATATTATAATATTAAAACTGAGGATATTTCTGAAAAAAAAGTTTCCGGATCTACAAGTTCTTTTTCAATCCTAAGAATTCATCAAGTATTCTACGTAATTGACAATTTTAACACAGCAATATATCAGAAAAATTGAAATTAAAACTTTTAGCACGAGTTACTCGATTCAACTTGTGAACATTCTTCAACGCATCTTCGAAAACGTCCTGAATTTCAAATAAATAGATCGTAATTGATATTTAATCCACTATGAACATTTAAAAGGAGTCGTTGGCTATAAAACTTTGTTATTATAACTATTTAATTATTAACTATTTAAGTATTTAACTAAACTATTTAACTATTTAACTATTTGACTACTTAACTATTTGACTATTTGACTATTTGACTATTTGACTATTTGACTATTTGACTATTTGACTATTTGACTACTTGACTATTTGACTATTTGACTATATTATTAATGTCATTAAAGTATACGAAAATATACAAACCAAATTTAATTACTTATCGATAAAAACCGAGTCTCTGCTCGTGCAAAGAACAATGATAATTATGCAATGCAAAGAATTTCGAACTACGCCAAATATTACTTTAAATTTAGACTGTTTACAAATCTCACAGAAGCTCGATGAAAAGTAACCGTTACAAAAATTGACGCAACTCGTGCAAATTTCGAGAAAGTGGCTGGCAACTTTGTCACGATTCTGTTAATTCGTTGGCTCGAGATCGGTACAAAGAGCGGCACTGTGACACGCACAGTCGTAATTGTTACTCATATAAGCGTAGACTGTGGAATTCTGTCTTTCGCCTGTACAGCGCGCTCTTATTTTCGCTGGCGGTGGGCTGGTTTTGTCGTTTCGATTAAAACGGGTAGCAGGGAACGCCAAGGGCCCGTGTAAAATCGGGAAACTGTTACACACGAACTTCCGCCAGGGACTACGGGCTTTGTATGTATTTTTGCGCGCAGCTTACACGGGAACGCCACTTTGATCCGTGTTTGAATTTGGATTTGTTTGAATTGCGCGGCCGAAATTCGACGCTTTGAAGTTCGTTTTCGTGAACTGGCTGGTGAGTCTCCTAATTCTCGTTCAGGTTCGAGCGTCATGCTCCTTGATCGAGAATGAAAGTGAGAAAAACCATATTCATGTCAATGTTGCAAAACGACGCGTCAATGAAGCAAATAGTAATTCTACAAACGTAGCTTCAAAATTGATATAAATTTTTAATTATTGAATAGTGCACTTCTTATTTCATAATTCTGTCTAGTTACGTATATTATTGAACGTTTTTTCAATCGACGATCGTTATTTTATTTCAATCACTCTAAACAACTGTCGACACTATAGTCACTGATGACTATCATCGTTTTACAAGGAAAACAAATTTTGAGTGATAACGTATTAATGAGCAAACAACGAGAAATTTTAAGAAAACTTATTTAATAATAAACGTTAATTATAATTAATTATTACTTATTATTATGTATACAATAATACATATTAATATATATCACTCGTATTATGTTATACTACATATACTATGTATAGTATACTATAATTTAGTATACAATTTATGTTTACATTGTAGTGTTTATTGTATTATATTAATATATAAAAACTAAATAAAATTTAATTTAAATTACATTTTTCAGCTTCCTGAAACTATATATCTAAATATCTAAATTCTAAATATTTAATCTGAATTAAATTAAAATTTGTCGCAATAAATTAGTCTTTATTGTAAGTATTTAATAAAATTGCTTTTATAATAGTAACGAATTAATTAAATTATAATTAAGCATTACCTTATTATAATATCAAATTTGATATATTCAAATTGTATATATATTCTCTCTGCCTTATCTATTTCGTATAAACTTCCAAGAATATTGCATTATTGTTCTCAGAGCATAAGAATATACATAATCAGTAAAAGATTGAAGAACATTGAACACTTTATTATATCCTTTCAGCAAGATGTCTTGAGATGCAGTACCATTCATGTAACAATTTGAATTGTTTCATGTTAATGAAAATCATTTTTTTTTTACAAAAGCAAAACATTTTCTTTATTTAACATTAGTCTTTTTTATATTTACATATGTGTCATGAATTAATGTTTATCCGTATCGTTGGAGAAGATATTTTGTTATATTATATTATAATTATGTGTGTGTGTGTGTGTGTGTGTATATATATATAATATTTATATAAAAATATATATACACATTATATATACATAAATTATATAAAAATATTATATATATACATAAGTTATATAAAAATATTATATATATACATAAATTATATATATAATATTTATATAAAAATATTATATATATATATATATATATAATTTTTTACTGAGAAGTTAATTCAACACCGCTGCAACTTGAATTCAATATCTTTTATCTCCCATAATTTGTCATTAATTACACATACAAATTGCATCGTATTGTTCGTATGTATTATTCTTACGATATTTAATCCCCTTTTTGTTCGAGATTTTCTTCATGCAGCTACGTTCATAATAGCGGAAACCATACACGCGCAGAACCGTCTTGAAGTTAACGTATAAATTAATCTCGCGATTTTATCGAAAGATAATTACTAAAAAGGATGTCGTATTCGCCTGTTGATTACTTTTTTTTACGCTAACTGCGTCACCTGGTAGATAATAGTAACGAGTGTATTAAATCTGATTATGACAGATACGTGGCCTACTTGTTCCACTATTTAAAACACGCATATTACGGTTAATCAAGGAAGCATTCAACGTTTGTAATATGGTTTTTACTCAAACCGCCGACGGTGTTCGCGTTACCGTGACGCATTGAATTTTCTACAAGAGCAAAGATAACGTAGTTACTGCTGTAAAATCTGACAATGCATTACGCGGAATACATACTACCGATTATTCACCTTCGTTTCAAATTAGACTTGTTTCGTATAATTTAATTATAAAAAATTCATAGCATGTGAACGTTACGTGAAATTAATATATATCGATCGCAAATAGGAAAGAAATCATTTCTCTTTTAAAATTAAAATCAGCATTCGTTTAAATGAAAAATAAACAATTGTATCATGTATGTATGGTGACTCGTGGGAAATTTCTTCTTCTTTCAACGTGGTGGGATAAGATTTAATAGTTAACAAATAGTTATTTCTGAGAAATGTTTTTTCTTTTAAAATTACAATCAGCATTCGTTTAAAAGAAAAATGAACAATTGTATCATGTATGTATGGTGACTCATGGGAAATTTCTTCTTCTTCCAACGTGGTGGAATAAAATTTAATAGTTAACAAAGATAGTTATTTCTCGCATTATATGACATCATTATCATTATAAATATGTATAAACTTTAACAAGTATTATTTTTAATTTCTATGATATTGTACGAAACATTTTTTATATTTTAATTATAATTTGTGTCTTCTCGTATTTCGTTATTATAATTTTTGTTAATTATAAAATGATTGGTAATTTATATATTATTGAAGTAAAATAATTTTATTGATTTGATGGATGCAATTTTGACACGAATTGTATATGACTGTACCCAGTCTTCATTAGCACAAAGTTTCCCTTTCTATATGTCAAACATTTTGTGGCCAAGCTCATTTGCTTAATATAATTTCGTGGCGTTGTAAAATTATACTAAAAAATAATCGTGAAGTATGTAAATTATTATAAAGCAAATGAATCACTATATGGTACCAGCTTACTCTGCCATCTTATTCTTAGGTCATGTAGATAAATAATATCAAAGTAAAATTGGGACGTGTGACATTCTTTCTATATTTGTACAAATCAAAAATTTCCATTCATTCTACGATGTCAAATTTCTACAAATTAAATCCATAGAATTTTCTATTGCATCGTCTTTGTGTTATCATGTTAAATTATGCATGAATGGCATACCAAAGAAATTCGATCTTATCCACAAAAATAATGTTATCCACTGATCGTGTTACCCTGTTCTTTCATACACAGTGCCTAAATGAATAATTGTATCGATATGTTTTGTTGTGTCAACTTGCCTGGGAAACGTTTCTTTCTTATTGGGCAACGTTTTGTGTTTTAACACATTTCTTACCGATGACGCAGCTCGTGCATCATGAAAGACCGCCATTCATTAGCCGATTAACATGCGCAACAACGTTGGTACTCAGTTTTTGGATCGCAATTAAACCAGTAATTTTATTCGTATTTTTCTGAAAATCAAAGTAACTGTAGAAGAGGGTTCCAAAAGTATTGTAAAACGTTTGGCTTGAAAATCAAGCATGTCACATACTTAAAAGTATCACGTAAAAGTAGTGACAATATCGTCGACTACTGAGGACGTAGGCTTTCCTAAACTCGCCGATAGTGAATGTGTTAATAGCTTCAAGTTAGAACGCACCTACTTGAAACCTATATACCAAAAATCTTAGCATTGTCGTTTAGCAACCCACTCGACCGATCATCGTCGCGCAGAACTTTCCCGCTCGGCTCGAATCGCGGCTCGCGTTTGCCCTCGTTATAAACCTGTCACCGGGACTAATATTACGTCGATAAAATTTCACGCGGTGTGACACTCGGCCGGATTGGTAATCATTTCCTCGGGAACTTTCAACCCTGAATACGAGTATCCTCGAAAACCCGGTTGGCTCTGACACGGCGGGAGGGGCACACAGCAGCTCCTATCACTCGGGGCCAACGTGCGAGAATGGAGAGAAGTATGAAGAAAAAAAGAGGAGAACGATAGAAGGGAAGAACGGAGATGGATAGATCGGAGAGAGAGTTTCAGCGTACGCATCCTGCTTCCATCGCGAACATCGTTTCGCGCGAATATATGGACGAGCCAGCACGCTTCTTCGAGTGGGTCTCCTATCAAAATACATGGGCCGTTCTCCACCCTCTTTTACACACTTCCATCTAGAGTGCTTTCCCTAAGAAAGGGTTAAAATTCACTTTGCGACCGTGGAAAAGAACAGCAATGGAATAAGTTTACGTTTACATACCTTGTACATCATTGAAGAATGATTAATTCCGTCAATCTGGAATTTTCTAAAAGCTCTGACAATTGGAACCAATTATGATTTTCATTTTACGCCTTGCAAGCGTTTCCTGTAAGATCTAAACAAAATTTATGGTAGACAGATTTGTATAATTATTAAAGTAAAAACGACGCGTACATATTTATAAAACAGTGTTAGATACATACTCATTAAAAATTTATATTTCCACCTTTGCTTTTGTCACAGCAAAATGTCATTTTGATTTCTATACTGCCTTTTTTTTTTCAATTTATGTTTCACAATACAAAATTGATAATGCATTGTTAAAGATCTGAACGTTGTTCAATCGTTCATCCTTTTTAATTACATTTCTTATCTCACATACACAAAAATCGAAGTTTTTCTCGAGAAATAGCATTTATAAACATTTGTGGAATGATAAAGTAAAGCAAGCTATAATAAGAAAGTAAAATAATAAAATGAAAAGATCTATTTCTTTTTGAAAAGGAGTTGATTCTTCAGCTCAACTGCTTGCACTTATAAATATTTATAATAACAAATATATTAATATATAATATATATATTAATAATAATAATGATATAATGTATGAAATTATATTATTATTACATAATATAATAATACTAATAATAATATAATAGTAGTAAATAAAATTCTCTATATAATATATAATAGTATATAAATTATTAATACCATAATAATTAATAAAACTTGTAATTAAATTAATGTTATTTATTACGTATATTCAAAAAAAAGCTATAAATTATATTCTTCATTTCATCCTTAACCTTTCCGTTAATTCGAAGACATATGTCTCACAGAATTTCTACCAAGATTAAAACATACTAGAACACATAAGTCATAAATCATAAATATAGTAATTCATAGTAATAGCCATGATCTCGATGTTTCGTATATCTAGAAACGCGATTTTACAACTTAAAATTAAATTCATTAGTGTTTTTACTACGAACAAATCATCATTATTACTACAAAATATTAGTATTGCAATAAAAAGTCTCATATCTTTAGAAAGAATTCAGACACTCTTGAATTAACCACTGGCAATAAAAAAAAAGAGAAACTTTCATCCGTGACATAGCAACGAAAGAATTAGTATCCAATGTTACACATTTCAAATACAAGATGTTCTAGTTTAGTCTGTAAATGCAATTTATACATTATTGTCTGTTGAAAAAAATGTGTCAAATGAAACTTGATCGATTTCGAGATAGAAGTAATTTCATTGTCTTTTTATAGGTAAACATGTAAAAGGAACACAATAATCAACTTTTTTTAACAGAATCATATAATTTATTCGATGGATAAATAAATATTATTGTAAATATAAATGTATATTACATAATTTATCCAAATAAAAGATTAACCTATTAATCATATTGTAAAATATATCGTTTGAAAAACAAGTTCAAGAATACCTGTTATATTTCCTCTTGTCTCTTATATCATAAGTTTCGCAAAATTGAGTTTGAAATATCTATCAAAATTATGATTTTTCAACAAGTTAATGATTTTTTTGTAGGGATGGATCAATCAGTGGAAACAAAAATTATATAATTCCACTAGAAATGAAATTGATATCTTTGTACCTCTTTTACAGATCTACCTACAAATATATACAATTACATTCAACTACATACAATTACGAGCTCCACTTTGAAAACATTTTTTACAATAACGAACAGCTCAGAAGATAATTACATTTGTAATTCCACAATTTTAATTTGAAACGTCTTCAATTCTTCCGCCCCTGGAACTTTGGGAACAAATCCAAAATATCTGCGCAATTTAATCCAAAAATAAAATATCCGAGCGAGTGAATCGCTCGTTAAAATCAATTTTCACGAAATCGTAGAACCTGTATCGCCGATGAGCGATGTACTCCCGGTCCCTCGGGAGGAACCTAACCGGACCCCGGTTGGAAAAACGTCTCACTCGGCGCACAAGTTGTCCTTGGTCTTCTTTTTTTTTTTTTTTTCCCCCGGCAGTTACGCACAGGTTTATGCGGTCGAAGACCAGCGGATGAGGCGGATTTTCTCGTAAAAACCCGCCCTTAAAGACGGTTCCATGGTTGACGGCATTAACGAAATGTCGCCGTGAATGGGGAGCCACGATGCAACCGTCCTCGCTCGCCTTAATGTCAATCCTCAAATGTCACGTAACCATCCGAAACCGGTGTCCTTATCGTTCCGTGACTCTCCAGAGACTGGCGGCAATAACGTTTCGACACGAGCCACGGCACCCGCGTCTTCCAGCCGAAGGGGTTGCACCGTGTAAACCCAGCCAGCACGCCCGCAACGCGTTCATTTTCTTTCAGTGGCTCGTTATTCCGACGAGTGGCCCGTTCCCGCTAATTGGATATGTATCGCTATTGTTTCGTCGCGCGACCTCCTTGCATCCTTTTCGTTTCAGCCGAGTGTACAATGGAAAATGCCACCGTGCTTTCGCGTTGCAACACGGATGGACCACGGTCGAACGCTGATTTTTCATAAATATAATAGGTTTTCACGAACAGCCGCGCACGTATGGAGGAAATGTCTGTGTGTGTGGACCGAGCGTCAAGGGATTCGAGGTTTTGAAATTCATTTCTGCCAGCTTTTGTGTTATAGTCTATGAATTGAGGTATGTACGACGTGTAAATGAAATAATTAACGAAGAATTTAGTGTAAAGTTAGGTGTTGCTCTCGAGAGTATTTCTCGCAAATGGATACTGTTCTGAGAGATACTGTCCGAGACAATCGCTCAATAGTCGACGTGTCGCGATTTGCTCGCAAATGGACACAATATTATACTGTTCTGAGAGCTGCTCTCAGGATTCGAAGCGGTTTCGAAATCCTGAGAGTACTCTCGTGCGAGCAGAACAATGAATAATAAAAAAGTGTGGTCAAAAAGTGAAAATATTGAACTAATTTCTTTTAATTTAAATTGTTATATGATAATTATATATTATTATAAATTATTATATGATAATTATATATTATATAATAATTATATATAATATAATTATTATATAATATTTAATTATATAATAATTTAAATTTATATAAGTATATAAGTATAATATAAATATTATATAATATAATATAAGTATAAATATAAATATTATATTATATTTAATTAGATAATAATTTAAATATTATATGTAAGTATACATATAAATATTATATAATATTTAATTAGATAATAATTTAAATTAATTAATTATGTAATAATTTAAATATTATATATAAGTATAAATATAAATTATTATCTAATTATATAATATTTAATTAGATAATAATTTAAATATTCTATATAAATATAAATATTATATAATATTGTAAATTAAGTATTAAATTATTATATAATATAATTAAATATTATATAATAATTTAAATTATTGAACTTTTCTTTTTACGTTGATTTTTCTTTTTTCTTAAAATATTATGGACAACTATGAGGGCTCACATTTTTTGCATCTCCATGATAGCAATGTCATGTTCACACTCGTGTTTCGAACTAAACACCACAGTGAGTGGGACCAGAGACAATGAACTCTCAAATGAACACGGTTTTGAGAGTTCTATCGGATAGTAAACTCTCGGTCTTTCTCGGAAAGTGAAAATTCTCAAAGCTGCTCTTAAATGAACACAATGCTTAAGAGAACTCTCGCGAGAAACTTTCAAATGGACACGTAGCTTAAGACGCGGTGCAGACGAGCAATTTTTGTTGTTGCGAGTCTTGCGTTGGTACGATGAAACGCACAGTGATCGATGTTCTCATAAAATGGTACAGAAATTTAAAAAGTAAAATTTACGATTTATTAGGTACGCATTATTGGCAATTGACGCATTTTTTTCTGTTTAATCCTAATTGGAAATTATTTAAACTTTAATAATCATTTTTCTTTTCCACCAAAATGAACGTGTTTCAAATTGTTTGAGAAACTGAAAATGTGACTTTGAAATGTTACAATAATCAATGAACTCTCTAGAGATATAATTCTGGAAATATAATTTGTAATATGAATATTGTATGATACGTACAACCACACATTCGTAATTTTTTTGTAATATTGAATATAATTTAACACTTATTACTGCAATTGCAGAATTTAAAAATCTAGGTTTGCTTGTTGAATAATGCAGGTAATTGCCTGTGACTTTTCAGAATGGCCAAAAATGGTCTGTGATCATTTATTATGTTTAAAATGTTTGAAGACGTCACGATTGATAACACTTTACGATCCAAGATTGGCGAATTACTTGACACTAAACATACCAGTCAATCTAAGATCTAGATTTAAAATTTTACATTTATTGTTATTTCTTTCGTTCATTTCATTCTCGTCGAAAAAAAATGTAAATATGCAATTTTTATTATGTAAAATGTGTGTATTACCTAAAAGTTACTGACACTTGCATGTATTTCTTTCGTATAAAAAGACCTCTGTTTCGTAACCGAACATTTGTCCAATTACGATAGAAATATGTATTATATATACAATATTTCGCCTTCGATTTTGACACCTTGATTGCGTAGATTGTTACTCGTAAAAATTTTTATATGGAAATTGAATGGTGTCGGGAAAAGCATATTATGGAATCTTATATTTTTATATACGCCAATCGATGCAGCTTGTTATTCTCTACAGAAAAAAATCTATTACTGAAAAATTAATAATTTAGAAGATATTTTAACTTTCATTTCATAAAATCTGTGTATGAAGAGAAGTATGAATACAAATATGAATACTACGCCTGTCTCTCCTCGTTTTTCATACAATAGAGAGACACAGTCCACTTTGGACATTTCATACGAATATTTTTGTATATTTTATCCATTGTGAGTGTGCATTTTTGAAACTTCCAGTTTTCCACGAACGCTTAAAACCCGTATCCTAGTTATTTACGTTCTTTATATATCCAACGATTATTTTTATGCTCAAACATTCCAATGTTCGATGTATAATTCCAAGCATGGTTAAATGCTCCTCGTTTGGACTTGAATTTTGTCGAATGCCCATTCACCCACCACTTGGAACAAATTCGTGGCCATTTATTCGTATTCGTTTAGTGTAATAGACGGTACGAATACGAGAACAAATTTGGTGTTGAAAGTGCAGAATCAACGAGCATTCGCTCGTTTGGTATAATACTGTACCAACGAACGTGACTTTACTGATAGTTGCATCAATAGAAGACTAGCTTTATTTTAAACACAAAACAGAATGAATGTCTGTATGAAAAAAAAAAAAAAGAAAATCTTTTTGTATTTATTACAATACATATAAATATTTTATAAAAGAAAATGATAAGAAATACTTAAATAGTTAAATTATGACATCGTAGTGTAATTGCATGTTCGTGTACATTGTTTAAAAATATAAATTTGCTGAATCACCAGCGTGTTAAATGCAATATATAATATATTAAATATATGTCTGCCATTTCTATACTTGTATGATCTGTCATAATTAATGCTCTATAATAATGTACAACTTTTACAATGTTCTATCAACAAATGATAGAAATCAACTGATTTAGAGATATAAGAATTTACAGAATGTTGAATGAAAAGTGCAATTATATTAAATATATAGAATGTTGTAAAGTGCAATTGTATTAAATATTGTTTATCAAGAGTTAAATAAATAAATAGTCAGTTTATCAAAAAAATTGAAATTACTAAAAGACGGAAATTCGACTATGTCTCAGAAATAAAATCATATCATATGTTTATAGGGACATTTTTTTCGTGTTTGTTTCTGTGCTAAATCTATTAATGAAATTATGTTCACATATTCCGAAAACACTTTGTATATTGATTAAAAAAATTTAAAAAAAAGATTAACACTTAATCACCAAAGTGGTTGGAAATGTTCGATTTATAATTCTCGTTAGAGAATTCTACAGACGTGAAACAGCGTTTCATTTTTTCGAAATTTAAATGATTTTTTCCTTCGTGAAATGTACTCTGAAGCTTCTTTTACTTGATGTCAAAATTTTATGCTTTAATCGACGGTGGTTCTAGCGTTGTTAGGTTAATTATTAATTATTGTTTCTTCGAACGCGAGGAGATGAGAAACTGAGAATACAGCGTTCAGCCAGATTGCCACTCCCTTGATTCGTTTCCACCGCAATAGCGCACACACGAAATCATCGCATCGGTCGCACGCACAGCCAAAGATACGATTATGCATCGTGGCAGACGGGCGTGCACATATGCGAATTCAAGTTACGGGCCGCTATCTACGGGACAGCGACAGGCTGTAGCGTGGTTAGCCGCAGACTCGGTACGCACTTCCACCGATCTCATCGGCGGTTTCATAATCCTCTTTGAACCGTGGATCTACTCTTTGATCAGCGTCGATCATGGGATAGCAGAGGAGTTTCGTTGAATCTTATGCCGATTGTCTGACACCTGGTCATACATTCATGACAATTGGAATAAGTGAATAAGTTTTCACGGGAATGGCACGAAAATTGACACGTTTGATCTTTTATAACAATTTCTTTGTCGTAGCCAAATATTTTCAAAACGTTCTATTAAAAATGATAAATTGAATAATATGTGTATCATCTTATTTAGGTATGTTTCATTCGAAATAATTATGCGTTTAGTTTATTATTTGAATGTAAAAGTATAAATGATTATCGCGTTATTATTATGTTATTTGTTATCATCAGGTTTGGGCATTATTTGAATGAGATATTTGAAAAATTATTAGTTAAATGATATATTTTCTTATTTGAAATAATTTTGAAGTAATCTCTAATTTATTTGAACGAGCAAATAATTTGCCTCCAAGTTATTTCAGTACTTGGTTGTCAAATAAAATAATTTTTTATTTTTATCTTTTTGTATTTTGTATTTGTTTCTACAAATAATTTTTCAACAATTTTGAATACCATTGTGTATATATCACCTTGCTGTTATTATTTTATTTCATTGGATTAAATAAAATGAAAGATTCTTTGGACATTATTCATTTGAACACAGGATAAAGTTACATTTTCTATATTATTTTTGAAATGTTAATAATAAATTAATGAAAGTGATTCGTTATTTCAAATTGTTATTCACTCTCCTCATTTGAAATGAAAATTGCCCAACCCTGATTATTATTTTAGTATGCATTAAATATGATCATTATTTTGCTACGAATGTAACTGTTTATTTCATTGTTTTATTTTGTGCTTGAATAAATTTTCAATCAAATAATTTTTAATTTTTATATACGTTGTCAACTGCGTCAGAAATATAAATTTGAGAAATCATATGGCAGATTATTTCATCGAATTAATACAAATAATAATAATTATTGGAATTGATTTATTTGAATCTCGTACTGAAGATACTTTTTAGAATTCTTTGACAATAAAGTTACTTTTTCTATATTATTTTAGAAATAAGTATGTAATTAATTCATAATTTCAAATTGTTACTTTTCTTTTTATTTTATTTCACGTAAAATATTTTCTCAATCATTCACTTGCGGACCATGGATTAAGAAATACTAGTTTAACTCAATGCACAGTGCTCTAAAAGCAGAAAATTGTGTATTATATATTAATATATTATATATAATTTATTATTATTGTTGTTGTTGTTGTTATTATTATCATTATTATTGTATATCATTATATTATATTGTTAAATTTTACCGAAAAAAGGATAATGGTCGATATTTTATCACGAAAAGCGGGCTGCCAAATGGTTAACAACACTTTATGCTGCAGCAAAGTCAAAATTAAAAATCAAATATTCTATGCGGGTCACAGGATCAAGAGGCAGATAAGATAAAATAATAAGAGGACCGTTACTCATAAACAGTGAGGAACATATGGAGGTCATTATCAAAAAGTTAATATAAATGTGTTTCATATTGAGCCTTTTGTTAAAATTGTTTAATTTTAATTAAACGAAGTGCAATCTCTCGACGAATTAAGTAGCTGAAGGACTACTATGGGTCGCCTACCACTGGTTTTTGTTAACATAATGTTTTATTTGCAATTCTGTCAAATTTTATTCTGTAATATTGAAGTCATAAAAAAAATCCGAAAACTTAATATCCTGTACCTAAGTTGTACAATTTTATGAAATATAAAAGAATGGAAGTATTTGCAGTAGGATCACGATTAACTAGCATAATCAAGGAACAAACAGTCCAAATAAATTCAGTGGCTAATCAAAATTCGGGGAGAAATAACTAAAAATTGTATATGTTGTCTATCAAGTGAAAGAAAACAATGTAATATCGAAGGAAGGAATTTGAATACATAAAGATAAATCAATCATTCGTATTGAATGTATAAGAAACTCTTATCTTGACATAATTAAGGTCTCAATCAATCACGGATAACCAAGAGTCTCGTTAATCGAGATATGTCAATTATTAGGGTAAAAATTAATTAGCTTGGACTTTAATGGATGAAAATATTTTGATATCTTTTAAAGTCCACGAATAAGAAAGGTTTGCGAATTTTTTTTATAAGTTATTACCAGACTATATTTGTGGAAAAGAGTTCGCAGAATGCAATTTCTATTTGGATCCGAATTTCGTCATGTTCGTGAAAATACGAATATCCATAAATATCTGCAATTTGGTAATTACTAAATAAGTTTCAATTTTTTCAGATGTATAAATACGACTTTCAATTCTGAACTTCTTTTTTATTTTAAATCAAAAAATGTTATAAAACGATCGTGTATTCATTAGTTTCGAATAACGGACAACCTCATTTTGACTATTTGACCGCAATCGCTGCGAAGATTATTTATCGTATATAGAAATAAAATTTATTTTTCTGACGCACGAAATAATTCAAAGAATTTTATTTCGCTCGAAGCGAATAATATTGCGCCGTCCGATAAATATTTTACCCGAAGTGTATCATAAACGACACTGCATTGCAAAATATTTCATCCAAAGTGTATCATAAACGACATTGCCTGGCGAGATGCATACTTCGTCCCCGGATACGAACAGATTAATCAAACTCATACATAACATTCAGGGTCAAATCTATCTATATAAACCAAATATTTTCTCTGCAAGTTTCTGGCATGTTACATCATTGCTGTAACAACAATCCCAAAGAATGAATTTATTATTAAAATATACATATCGCGTTGTTGGCGATGTTAAACATTTAATTAATTTTAGTCGCCCAAAATGTATATACAAATAATCAGAGAAACAAATTAGGACAGTCGTATGGCAGTCGTGCCATTTTGTGATTTATTCGGATCGTCGTATGAAAATACAATAAAGAAATTGAATAGACGAAATCTCTGGCGGTTAAAGATTCAATGACAGACGTTTCTCGGAGCTCGGCGAGATTTATCAAACGCGAAACGTTTCGAAGGAAACTGGAAGCAAAGCAACGTATCGCGGTGTATGTATATAGCTGAAATAAATTTAGTTTGCCGCGGCTTATGGTGCAAGCCAAGCCTAAATTTAGCACCGATTGACGCACGGGACGAGCTTTATCCCTTGAACTCGCGCCGATGCGATCGATTTTCACGTTCAACGCTTGCCTCGAATATGCTTCCGCCGAAAAATCGGATATTGTACGTACATCGCGGTGAATTACGTACAAGTGTTATTGAAATTCGCCGCACGGCCGACGTGGAAAGAAAGTTTCGAGGGTCGAGTCGAATTTAACCATTGATTGGACTAAGAGTTGTTCAGTTGTTACTTAAATTTCTCCGTGTATTGTGTATATCTTAACTTTAATTTTCATTTTCATTTATTCATTTACACATATAGAACAAAAATCGCAAAGCACAGGCAAAAGTAAACAGATATACAGAGTTCCTCATTTAATTATGTTCGTTATTGGAGAAAATGTTTCAAAGCTATTATAAGAGAGAAAGAAGAAAAAGATATCAGCGATATTCTTGAGTTTATGTTTGCACTTGTCTCTCATGCGATAGGTTTTGCAAAATTGAAACCAAAATACACATCGTTTTCCGACATAAATAGATTGATACTCTTTTATAGAAAACGTCCAAGTAATTCGGATAATGCATAAATGGCCCCACTCAAAGAAATAAAGTTGATTTTAAATCTCTCTCAACACTCGATCTGCAAAAGAATAATTCGATTCTTCTCGACTTTTTTTGTTAAAAAATTTTGTTGATAATTTTTACTTTCGCGAGATATTCTACTGTTCCGAGTTAACTGGAATGGTATATGAAACTTTGTGATGTTTCAAATATACTCCGGCTTTTACTCTGAAATTTTCTAAAATCAGTACTTTTCAGCTCTACCTAATGTTAAAATAAGCTTCGAGAATACAGCCTGGAAAACTGCCGCGGTTCTATCTTTTATCTCAGAGGTCTAAGCGTTGAGCAGTAAAAGCTGAAATCCTCAAAGCTTGGACCCTTAAATTTAGAGACTCGAGCTATCTACGTTGCATACAACGATGATTATAAACGATATTGTAGATCGTCAAATGTCATATACATATAAGCTGTTCGACCAATTTGCTAAATTTATCAACTCCACTTTCTAAGTTTTTCCTTAAATTGTCAAAAGTTAAAATGTCAAAACATTTGACTGATTCTTATATTGTATTTTTATACTATTTTTATACTATTTTTGTATCAGAGAAATTAAATTTCCTTGATAATTAGATTTGACACCATTAAATCAACACAACAAATAATTTATTTCGGAAGATAATTTTATTAAGGGGTCAGGACAGTTTGAAATTTTCAAAAAAATCGATTTTTTGTTTTGTTTTAAATAATAGTTCGAAGCCTTAGAAATAAGATGCAAAAGATCCTCTATAACAACTTATTTTGGGGTATAATAATAAATTAGCCACGGATACAGAATAATTGAATTTGCATCACTGTTTGCAACTTTAAGCAGTATTTTGGTGAATCGAATATTAGGGGACTTGTATTCAATTTAGTTGTGAACTGTGATATATAAGCCGCGATATATAAGTAAAAAAAAGTAAGTAAACGTTACATATGAAAAATGAAGTTCTGAAAGTTTAAACGCGTTTTTCTCGAAATTAGGTTTTTAGAAACGATGTGTAAGATATCTCGGAATCTAATCAACCGATTACTGTACGTGTCATGATAACTTGGTACGTGTCATTAGTGTATCATTTACTAGGAATTGACGATCGAACATTTTTTAATTTTTAACAATTTCGAAAATTATAAACAAAAAACTTTTGATGCAAGTTCGATACATCAAAAACAAATAGCTGCTATTTCCATAATTTTCACAGAAATGAAAATGTTCGATCGTCAATCCCTAGAGAATATTATTTACTTTTGAATACCTTTGCCTTTTTGTCGCAGCTAATCCTGTTTGGCTGGAATCATGCATACCGATAGGCAATGTAAAAAAAAAGAATTATGTAAAAGGATGCCGTCAAAAAGCTAAATAAGAGCCCTCTTTTTTTCTCTTTTAGTGTTGCTTTTTATAGTTCATAATGTAAAATGAATCACTAAAGCTCATGTCAATCAAATATGTATTTTTTTTTTAATTGCCCTTCAAAGTATTCGTAATTTTTAGGCCCGTCAAATTGTCCTGCCCTCTCAACTCAAAGGGTTTTGAAACACCGAACGAAAACGTTTCGCGTACTTGCTGTATACTACGCGTCGCTCTTAGCTTATTTTGGCTCATCTTGGAGTGACAACGGCGGGAATATTTTAACAACGAAACACCGTGGAATCCGAATCGAATTTAATCGGTCGACCGAGAGAGCTTTACGCGCAGCCATTCACGATTTTACTGTCGCATTGCATTCGCAATTTATACGTCTTTGAACGGCGAGCGGAACGTATTGAGATTGCCAACCGATACTTCCGGTTATATCTACGCCCGCCCTAACTCCCGATGTCAGCCAGACTCGAAAGCCCGTAAAATTATCGACAGTATCCGAGGAAATAAAGACGTCCCTCCAGGCTAGAGACGAAAGTTGGACTAAAAAGATCGCGCCCCGATTGTACGATGTCAGCGAAACGTTCCTAGAAGACGTTTTCACGGTGAATTGTGCTTTTACATATAGTGCCACCCCTCAGCGTCCCGCCGTTCCCCTATGTGGATCACGCGGAAGCAAATTTTACGTTTTTCAGGCTACGTTACAGCTACTCCAGCATTGACTATAGGTGTATGTGTTAGAAATATCGGGTACTTTCGAATTCTAAATATGCAGCTATGAACTCAAACACATCGTGGAAATATGGTATTTAGGTCCATTCGGTTTCACATCTTGATCGAGCGATTCGATCTTGAAATATTCAGTATTCGTTTTCATTTTAAACATGCAGAAATAGTGATGTATCGAACAGTTTAACCACTTGCCGCTGGCAGCTGACTGCGGACCATAACGAGTGACCGTATACAATAATTCGTCGCTTTCTTTTTGAACTCGCCGGTATGATATCACTGGATAGAAATTATTAGAGAAGTAATAAATTTATTGTTTGTTTTGCCTATTTTGTGTTACTTAGTAATATACTTAAAACTGAGGAAACACTACAATTTTGGAAGAAAAAATTCTCGACGTGCGTGGCACGTCATTTCAGTGTAAGAGGTTAAGATTAACCCTTTGCGCTGCCAACTGATTGCGGACCTTAACGAGTGACCAAACCGTATACAATAATTCGTCGCTTTCTTCTTGAACTCGCCGGTATGATATCACTGGATAGAAATTATTAGAGAAGTAATAAATTTATTATTTGTTTTGCCTATTTTGTGTTACTTAGTAATATACTTAAAACTGAGGAAACACTACAATTTTGGAAGAAAAAATTCTCGTCGTGCGTGGCACGTCATTCCAGTATAAGAAGTTAAGATTAACCCCTTGCGCTGCCAACTAATTGCGGACCTTAACGAGTGACCAAACCGTATACAATAATTCGTCGCTTTCTTCTTGAACTCGCCGGTATGATATCACTGGATAGAAATTATCAGAGAAGTAATAAATTTATTATTTGTTTTGCCTATTTTGTGTTACTTAGTAATATACTTAAAACTGAGAAAACATTACAATTTTGGAAGAAAAAATTCTCGACGTGCGTGGCACGTCATTCCAGCTGAGTTTTTCAAGACAAACGCTGTACAAAGTCCAAGCTTTTAAAACTTTAGGACTAAAGCTTTAAGACTTGACCCACGAAGCTATTAAGATTCATTTCGTGAGCAATAGGTTCTCGTCATCGATATATGAGCTGTTCACATGCCAAATTGATTAACTTCGCGAAACAGAAAGCAGAAAAATGACGAAGTAGTGTATATTGTTTTTTTTTAAATTGATAGGAATTATGAAAGCAACTTGTAGTGCTGTGGAATGTGTATTTGAATTTTCAATTTTAATTCTTCGAACTGAAGCTAAAACAAATTGATACGTTTCAATGGTTTACATCTAATACGTAATATGTTATAATAACTAATGTTTACTGACAATTGAGAAAGAAATCTTGATAAAGGAGTTGTACTCGGCCATGTGTGTGACTCGAATTATTGAACAAGGGATTAACAACGTATCAACTACTTGTGTGTATATCACAGAATCGAAAGTAACAAATTCTAACAGATTTAGAATTTATATACATTGTAGTATGCTTTAAGTAATATAGGGTGGTCACTGAAAGGCTGAATGATATAAAACAAAAATAATTTTTACAAACACATGTTTTTCAAATTCTTTATTATTTTATTCGGAAATATAATTAGTAAAATATTTTATTTGGAAATATAGTTAATAAAATATTTTATTTGGAAATATAATTAATAAAATATTTTATTTGGAAATATAATCAATAACATATTTTATTTAGAAATATAATTTAAAAAAAAAAAATAAAAATGAAAATGAACAAATTATGACTTTTTCAAACCCCTCAGTTTTTCAGTAGCCTATGTAACACATACTATCGAACTATGCTTCTTTAAATTATATCTTCTTTAGCAGTTTTAACATCAAATTATCGTTTAAAAATATCAATGATCTTTGTGTGCTGGAATAAAACAACGGCGACTTCGTACAAGGATCTGTATTATATTTTGATCGAAATTGAGTTGACGGTATAGTACAATTCTACAGTCTCTGGAGATTGTTTTAGTGTACACGAGTTGCAAGTATTTGATGTAGAGAATAGAAGCAGAGGAGTACTTTATGTGTTTGAAATTTATGGAAGAAGTCGTGAACCAAAGCAATAAAACCATTAAACTGGAATCCGTTATCTCGGGAACTAAGATAGATCCTTATTCGAGGTCATTTATTTAGAAAGTATGTAGGAAGATATGAGTCATGCAATATGAAAAACTAATTCTCGCTTCTCACGTCAGATATTTGTATTTAGTTCGGGTAAACAAACATCACGGTTGTAAATATATTTATTCCATTGTTCTCGATGTTTTGCAGCATAAAAGATATATTCAGTTGATGTTTAATTATTCAGTGACATAAAGCTATTTTTTTAAAGCCGATGTTTTCTTTTTCAGGCACGTAAATGATTTTATTTCATCGTACACTATCTTTAGCTTTTATATGTTCATAACGTTTTTCTATTGTAGATCATCAACATGATCTAAAATTCCACCATTTACCAATCATCTAACTGTCGTCCAATTAACAAATTATCAGCCAGTAGAGATCATTTATTGCAAATTCAATCTGTCGACAATTGAAATTAAATTACAATACATTCATTTAGCCGTTTCTCTATCATTTTCTGCAAAAATCTGTTTGAAATTTCAAAACAATGTGAACGCACAAATCAGGAAGATATTAATTATTTCAATTGCGATGTTTGTAAAAATAAAGTTCGAATAAAAATTTTCTATCATAGCAATTAACAATTATTTTTTATTTTACAGTATTTTTTTTTTTTTTTTTTTTTATTAGTTTCAGACCTGAAAATCTACTTTATAATTGATCGGTACTAAATGACGATATTTCGTTTCTTACAAATTACGGTCCCTTTACTTTTAAAAATTATCAATTCGTATTACTAAATTTCTCAAAAATAATTTCCTCCTTTGACGAGTATGCTCGTCATGAAAAAATGATCACTTTTCGGGCAATGGCTCGTCGTCGTTCAATTTTAATCACGCATGCAGATACACATTCTCGAAATAAAATTCCACCGTTAAACGATCAAGTTTCATTTAAACTATTATACAATACACACATTTTTGAAATTTGGATTTTTTCAGTTTATTAAAAATATCCAGGGCAATTGGTATTGCATCGTTCTCTCCTATTTCCATTGGAGTTAATTCCAATCATCCGTTCGATCTATAAAGCCAAAAATAGATATCCCATAATATTTCAATCTCGTTCACGTGACAACAAATTTTTCCACGAGTAAAATCCAGCGGGAAAGGTCATGAGACAACAAGTTAATCAACTCTTAATCACACACGCCCTGGATCCTCTATCTCGACCTTTCCCGCGGAAGCGGGAACCCTATTTTTGCCTCTTGAATCGGCCACTCGTCCAAACAATCGGTGCTCGAGCAAGCAAACGGTTCGCCGTGGTTTCCACCCTCTCTCCTTTCCTCTTCCTGTGCAGCGGCGTGATTTCTCTCGAGCATCCGGTCGAATCCGGCTATTTAGCGCCGGTTGAGAATTTCCACAGCCAGCACGACGAAGTGGCCTCTACGTCGTTGAAAATTCGGCCGTCCGACCGGGGTGGTTTCTGGAGGCTGACGTCTACGCTCGATGTCCACGCGAACGTCACCCACGTCTTATGTAAATGCCCGTATAATATCTATACGGCTGTATTCATGCACATCAGCCGCGTACACACGCGAACACGCCCGGCCCCTGCTGAATATTCAGGCGAGCGTGCAAATATCCAACGGACGTTTGAAAATAGATATTTCCCTGGATCGAAGTTTAATGTCCCCTTTCACGCGGCCAGACAGAACGCCAACTTTTCTCAGAGAGTGTTTTTGCCTCACGCGTAAGGCATCTTCGTCGTCGTAAACTTTCGTTTCGAGTATAGAAACGCAACGGTTTGCAAAAGTATTTAAACACTGTAGGCAAATTTTTATCTATATGTGTATTACACAAAATATTTATTAATTTGTGAAACTTCGTTAATACTGTAATGAGAGATGACTGACGCTTCCAGATTTTTAATACATTTTTTTCTACTTTCTCGAGCGTAATGAAATAAATTTGTTTTATCCATTAAATATGTATATAAAAGTAAAGATTTTATTTATTTTTAAGTGTTACGTGCATCGAGTATTTTTGCATCCGGAAATTTCTCATAATTGCATTAAAAAATAAGCGGTGTAATGATTATATTGATAAAATTTATGATCAATTTATTATAATTATTTATTAATATTATAATTGATATAATATTAATATTGTAATTTATTTATTAATTTATTATAATTGTAAAAATTACAAGATGTTTATTGTAAATATACATTTAATAAAGACTTGATATACAGCATAAATAGCTATCTAGTCATCTAGTCAGTTATATATAAATAGCCATCTAGCTATTGATATACAGCATAAATAGCTATACATTTAATAAAAAATTGATATACATAAATAGCTATCTTAAACATATAATAAGTATTGAATATTGAAGTACTCTGAGTTATACTGATATAGTAGATTTCAATATATTTCAATATATTTCTAATGTCAGCGAAATATGTAGGATAAATCACCCAAAACTAAAATACTATTGAAACTATTAATAATATCGTTTAGGGAAAAGTATTATCTGATATGATTGGTATTTTTATAAGTAAACGCGTAGTCATATGAAGGTCACATTCGTTTTTTCAGATAATATGTATAGAATTCTCTATAAAATGAGCATTAACCCATGTTGTCAAAAAAATCATTATTTTGCCAGATATTTCAATTTTAATTTTGTAAAACCTATTGTATGCAAGATAAGAAAAGTCGTAAAGCAGTAATATTGTTGTCCTTGTCTCCATTGTGCTGCCTCACGTCTTTTCTTCTCTTAAAAATGATAAGCTTCAACTATGCTAAAGTATGCTAAAACTATTGGTTTTACAATATAAATAGTTTAATACATTTTTTTAAAAAGAATGCCGAGATGAATCGGTCGATACATTGAAAAATATATACGAATCTATTTAAAAAAATGACTTTTACACGGTATGTTTCACTTATAAAATTTTGCACAGGATTATCTTCCGAATTATTCATTATTCCAAAAAATGTGTCAAGTAACATTAACAGAATAGAATGTGAAGTAAAACTTTTAGAACGATAAATTTTGTCTAGATGGATGATTTTCCTTTTTACTTGAAAATACTTGTTTTCGTTTAATCAAAAATATGACCAATTTTGACATATCTCACTCTTATGACGAAAGTTTGGGTGACGGTTTTCATGTTATCATTATGTTGAAGAATATATCCTTAATCCAACCAATTATAAAAATCGTATTCATTTCTTTTTATAATCCGAGTTGCAAATTATTTCATTCATCCTGATTAAATTAGTAAGTATGTGATATAATTCATTGATCGATTGAAGGTCGTTGAAGCTTGTTATTTAAGGTCATTTACTATTTCTTCAAACTCTGACCTCGAATCATGACCGATAAAATGATTAAGTGACGTTCAATAACACGCCTATAATCATCTCCATAATAACGAATTATATTTAACTGATTAATTAACAGTTTCGAAAATATTTTAATTACCAGCCTCATCCGCTAAAAGTAACCTTCCAAGCAGCAGCTCAAGTTAACTCGTCCGTTTCGTTAAATATTTTAATCTTCGGGATAAGCACGCGAATACCCGACAGACGAGAACGTAGCTTCCATTAACTTCGACGATAATTACTGTCCATTCTGTAAGCCCCGTTTCACAGGATCGTTAAGAACATCGAATCCATGTTTAATTCATAGCCGACACGTTCGGAATCAATCGAGATTAGTCCAACTATTCCCGCCGTTACACGGCGCACAACGCGCCCTTTCTCATCGGGCCGAATTAATCTCCTTGACTTTCAACATCGCCCTTATCTATCCACGATATAGACGCAGATAAGAACGGCGGGATAGATTATTGCAACAGCTGCAACATCGTGTACCATTTATTCTCCTTTCTCTCCTCTCGTCGTGCTTTTTACCACCCGAAGAATTATCTATCCTCATGTTTCTTTCACCTTTAATATCTCTTCATTTCGCTTCCGGCCACGGAAGAACGGTATCGCATTAAAGCGAATGCACCCTTGAAAGACTATGAATCGTTAATCCTTGAAATTGAGTTTCCCGCCAAGCACGCGTGAGCAACATTTCACACACTTTTTCCTTACCTTTCTCCCCCTCTTTCACTCTGTTTTCTTTCTCTCTCTCTCTCTCTCTCTCTCTTCTTTTTTTCATTGCTCCGTCTTTAATCGGAAATCGTCTGTTCTTCGTGGTTGAGTTACCGATGCTATTCACTTGAAACTGCCAGCTTCGCTCGAATTCGAATTGTTCGACGAAGATTCTTGCGAACGTAAACTCGCTCGTTTATGTTAGAATTCTTAACTGGCATCATGGCGTATTTTACATTGTCTAATTTTGAAATTTTTTTATTTGATTTGATTTTATTGTTAATCTCTGTCAAATGTTACACAGTGGATCATAATCGAGTTGATTCTACATGAGAAAATAAACAAAAAAAAATGGTATAAAATTTTCGAGAATATCAGATTTGATATTTTAATATAAAAATTTATGAAATAACTTGCATGCAACTGAGTGCAACTACATCGTCGTGTCACTTTATTTAGTTGAAAATGATGTAATTGAACAGATTTTTGCAAAATATTTATTTTCTTTTTTATTGTATCAGTATTGTTGAAAATGTCATCCTCGTTGCAGCAAACGTAATTTAGCTCAACGAATGAAAGACAAATTAATTCCAACGTAATGTAATTTCACTCCTTAATTTATCAAATTACTGAACAATTTTTTAATTGCACAATATTAATTATATAATAATTTTATACAATAATTTTATAAAACAAATATTTCATAAATTTTCAAATTCGATTTTCTCGAAAATGAGGTCTCGAGCGAAAAAGTTTTATATAAAATTTTTACATTTTTTCATATAGAATACTATTACTTACGACTATTACATCCTATATATCCTATATAGAATTACGAAATAAAATTGAATAACTTAAATTTGTATAGCGTAATATATATTGCTATTGTCACCTGTGGCATCACAATATTAATTAATAGTAAAAAGTAAACTTAAATGGTAATATTTAAGTATAGAAAAGCGATGCGAAATATTAATAATAAGTTAAAATCTTAATAATAAGAGAAAGAAAGTAATAAGAGAGAGAAAAATGATAAAAATCTTTCTATAAATTCATTCTCTTTTTTTTTAAGTTAATGCGATAAATACTTATTGAAGTATCCTAAAAAATGTGGCAGACTTCAAAACTGTAGTTTGTTGAAACGAAGCAAATAATAGAAATTTTTAAAATAGGAAATTTTAAAAATATTAACAGCCGTAAAAGTTAATTTAATGATATGCTTATTCGTATCATTGACTTTTTAGAATAAGAACGTGTCTAAAGAATTGTCAATTGTCCAATTTAAAAATTAATTAATAATCAAATTTAAATTTAATTAGATAAATTCACATGTACAATAAAATAAATTTTATACAATAGAAATATTTCATTTAACGAAAAGTGTAAAAGTAAGTAAGAACGAGAAATAACCAATCCAAAGTATAAAAAATACCCGGAATAATAATAAAAAATATTCGAATTTCAATATTTGTCCTGGCATTTTATCGAAAAACCGATTCACGTTTATTGTAAAACATGGATGTGTTATGTCAAAAATAAGAGATCATATATTCGATCGAATATTATTTACCATTTTTGTTTTCAATATTTGTTGCACTCGTCAATTTTGAGAATTAAAAATTATTCTGTTCAGTAACAAATATAATATAAAATAAATAAATATAAACAAATAAATATAATATAAATATAATGTAAAAGAAACATAATCAAATATACATGATGCACCCAAAAGTAGTAAAACTGGTTCTATAAGAATTTTTATATAATATTATTTAATATTACAAAATTTAATAAACATTATTTAATAAACAATAAAAAATATATAAATATAAATGATATTATTTATTATTTAATATTATTTAATATAAAAAAGGTACATTGTCCCTTTCAAAAGTTCTCTTGAGAACCTGTGCTCCCAGTCCTGGAAACAATGTTACCAATTCTTTTACTGAAATTGCTTTCAGTTGTTCGATCACAGTATTTTAGATGTTGTCCATAGTTACAATGATGTCCCTTGTGAAAAAGTGACACGGACTCTCTAATCTGGAAAGTGGAAGCGTAGGAATACGTTTTTTGGCCAAAAAGTAATTTGATCGGACAACGCTGTTCCATTTTCGTCACTAAAACACACTTTTATAAAACTCGCTGCGAAATCGTTCGTGTTAGCTGAGTCGAGTTTAGAGTAATGCTGAAAGTAGAGTAGAGACGTAGCATCTCAAATGGTATCGCAGCATTGACACACTGTTGCAAATATTTGAAAATTAAAATCTGCTTTTATAGAAACATCTGGTATTCTGAAATATCATAATGTATGTATGTAGCAACTCGAGTTATTTCGAGTTTCAGCATCATTAAAATTCTAGTAAGTTTTCAATATTTTCCCGTTCTAATCGAATTTTCGATTTTTCATTAAAATATCAACGATCTGTGTTTATTATGAATGCAAACGTTACTTTAAATTCAGCGATTTTCAGAAAAGAAAAACAATCACACAATTTTTTATTAACTGTGACTTTCGTTCAAATATGGATTTAAATGAATGCATAGTTAATTCTGCATTTACATAAATTATAGTTATATATAGGATGTTCACGTTATCTTTATACACGAGTTTTCAACCACTCTCGAAAATGTATGTATAATTTCGAACAATTAGCCAAAATTACATCAGCTACAAATAATAATACTTTCAATAATAAAAATTGTCAAAAAGTCCTTCTTTCGATTAAAAAAAAAAAAAAAAACAAAGTCACTTCAACTTCTTTCAATGGCATTATGCATTTTTTATTACAATTAATACCGTTTTAGCTAATGTCAAAACGAGTTCAATGATCTTAGAGTGAGCTCGAGTAAAGTAAATTTGAGTTTGAGTCAGAAACATTCAGTTGAGAACATGAAAAATTCGATTCACTGAATCTCGTCTTGAGTGCTTGATATCTAAATCAAGAATACATAATTAAAAGCCATTGAAAGAAGTCAACATTGCGATTTCACTTTTGTCGAAAAAGAGATTTTTTTTGATCATTTTTACTATTGCAATTTGTAGCTGCTTGGAAACTAATTAAATTTTGCCCGAAACACTTCTTTATTATATTGTCGGCAGTGTTTGAAAACTCATGTACACCGAAAGAGTGTATAAAATACTATTGAAGTAAATTCATAGTAATATCCTAAAGTAGAACATGTTTTAGTTTTTTATTTTTATATCTTAAAAAAAAGAGGCAAAGAACGACATCCTAATACATGATGATTAAGATGTGTAATGTTTGGACAATTGATTATTATTATTTTTCATACTTTCATCATTTCCTTTTCCAACGTTTCTTCTTATTTTATCAATGTTGAGAGTTGAAAGTTAATAGATAAAAATTTGTCCAACAAAAGTGCCAGAAACCTATTTAATAAGGTGTGCGAAAGCAAACAAAAGGGAGAAATGACCAAAAGTCGGAAAATATATTTTGAAATACGGGGCTATATACAAAACAGCTCGAGTTATCTCAAGCTTCAACGCTGAATAATTACACTTTCAGTTATTTCCCAGAATTTATTGTTTCCTCGAAGTACTGTCTCGGCCAGCAGTCTCCCCGCTTTTTTTCTTTTCCTCGCCGCTTACGGCTTCGCTAATGAAAAAATATAATTAGCAGGCACGTCGAGACGACTACTGGCGCTGGGCCGTCTTAATTTCGCCAGGATGTAAAGCGAGCAGGCATAATCAGCTTTTGCTGCCCTTTCACGGCGAAGTTTGCTTATGTTAGCCCGTTCGTTCGGTCCCCGGAATAACTTCGATAAACATTTTCACTCCCCCTTCTTCCTCCGTGCTCCGTTAGTGGCACCGTGGATACCATGAGCTGTACACGTGGACCACAGCCAGCTGAATGTTTCCAAAACCGGGATTTTATATCGGAAAAAAACATAGTTTCTTGCACGATGGAGTGTGAATATCGTGATGATTTTTAATATTTAGTTTACGGCATTATTCGAATAAAATTTTATTCGAATAACATTTCAAATAAATTCTTCGAATTTGAATAACATTTAAATTCGAATAAAATTTTATTCGAATATCATTTAAATTCTTCGAATAAAATTTCATTTGAATAACATTTCGAGTAAATTCTTCGAATAACATTTCGAATAAATTCTTCGAACTTGAATAACATTTAAATTCGAATAAAATTTTATTCGTATATCATTTAAATTCTTCGAATAAAATTTTATTTGAATAACATTTCGAATAAATTCTTCGAATTTGAATAACATTTAAATTCGAATAAAATTTTATTCGAATGTCATTTAAATTCTTCGAATAAAATTTCATTTGAATAACATTTCGAATAAATTCTTCGAATAAAATTTTATTTGAATAACATTTAAATTCGAATAAAATTTTATTCGAATGTCATTTAAATTCTTCGAATAAAATTTCATTTGAATAACATTTCGAATAAATTCTTCGAATAAAATTTTATTTGAATAACATTTAAATTCGAATAAAATTTTATTCGAATGTCATTTAAATTCTTCGAATAAAATTTCATTTGAATAACATTTCGAATAAATTCTTGGAATAAAATTTTATTCGAATATCATTTAAATTCTTGGAATAAAATTTCATTCGAATAACATTTCGAATAAATTCTTCGAATAATGCCCGACTGTGGCTGCAGAGGCCGTGAAGCCGTTTCTTGTGAAACCTCGAAATAATCAATTCGGTATACGGCTACTCATTTACTCATCATTGAACTCCGTATAACGAATAAAGTCATATTCGAATAATCTTTGTTCGAATAAAATCGTTATTCGTAAATAACGAATAGTTTTCCTTCGATTAAAATCGTTATTTACGAATAAATTTGACAGATTCATTCGTTATTCGAGTTTACGGACATCCGTCAAATTGAATGAAAACAAAAAACCGATTTAATTATCTGAGAAACAATTTAATTATACATTATCAACTTATAAATTTAATTACACGATATTATATGGTCATAAAATGTTTATTACATTACATACACATATGACATATGTAGTAAACTCTCTTGACAAAATAGGATAAACATTGAGACCATACGATCCGCTTTGGAATACACATCGTTGTGACGTATTTGAGATATCAGATTCAAAACAATAAAAATATCTCCTTCTATTTTTTAGTTTTAGAAAAAGAAGAGACATGATTTCGTTAACAATTGTTTATTCGGCATCGATTTCAAAATAAACCAAAATAAAGAGATACCTTGCTGCAACATTAGACAATCTTTCTGCAATAGTTTCTTCTTGTCGTTATAGTAACTTTTATAATAAATTAAATAATTATGCAATTTTATTATCGTACTATTTTAATCCAACTATTGTAATTTTCCATCAATACGATTTCAGACTTTCGTTTGAACTTCAAAGGCACAGGTATTCTTGACAAACTTAATGTTAACTTGAACAGAAACACAATTGTTTAAATCTATTGTTTAAATTTAAATTAATATTAAATTAATATTTAATATTGTTTAAATTTATTTTAATTACAATAATTTATATGTAGAATATTTTAATACGATTGTTCTAGCATTAATCGATATTTTCATTAATATTTCTGAGCAACCAAAATCAAGTATCATAGTCAAGTCCACGAGTAGCAACAAATCGCTGAAATTTAACATGTGGATCGTTTCGGAGAATTTATCAATTAATTCGCGAGATAAGGCTTGTAAAGTGGCGAGATTGGTTTCAGAAAATAAGCTCCACCATCTAGTTTCCGTGTACAAAGCAAATAGCCATATACCAGATATCGTCGGAACATCCGAAAGCATTATACAGGCGAAACGATCGATATCCAGAACGAGCGTTATCTTTTTCGGCGGTTGTTTACCGAAATCGTGGCGAGCCAACGCGAACGCTAAATATCTCGGTTTTACAAAGTGTACCGGGGCAAATTAATGTCAACTTTCGAAGTTTTCAAGCGACCGGAAATGCAACGGAGCCGGCGGACAGCGGTAATCGCACGCCTGGGTCCAAACTTTTGGAAACTTGTCGTATCCCGCACATTAAATTCGGAGGAGACGTCCTGCGAAACCGGGTCATTGAATGAATTTCATCCGTGAAATCGCCTAACGGCCGCGCCATCTATGCAAAAGAACACCCGCTAACGATGTTTGAACAACCCCGCACTTGATATTTCAACAACAATCGCATTATTTATCTGGCAAGTCATTTAACCGTGAACACGTCTTAAAACTTTAACTTCATTTACAATGTGCAGAGACACGTTGCTCAGCTAGATTTAACATCAAGCAGTTCTTCAGCAACTTTTTCGTCTGCAGTTTTTTATCTGCTGGTATCATGACTGTTCGCGTGTTTACGTACCGAGGTAAGAAAGACGATAAATGTTTTTAAACATTGCCGAACTATATTGTGATGAACGCTACGAAGAATTGTTGATGAATCGTTTCAATGAGGAAATCGATGAGCCAAAGAAGTAATAATTGATTTTGCTATTTGATAAATCTTCAGCAATAGGAACTCTTGGATATTCGAATAAAATGTTTAATGGAATTTTTGGATAATAGAACGATTGATATTTGTGTATTAAGTGGAGATGAAGAAATTGTCAATATGTAAATATTTATGCTTTTTAACCTGTGAAAAATGCCGAAAGTTAACAGGACATGCAAATATTGAGAAATAGAGGTTCAAATATAAGAGATTATACTGTATTCTAGTAACGTTAAACAAGAATATTTTCAATTTTTCAAATTACAGGCTAGGCAAAATTATATTATTTAAAATAGTAAATAATAAATAATCCTATTTATTTCGAGCTATACAAATAACTTGGAAAATAAAATATTATTATAATAACAATTATTATAAAAATATTTTATTTTATGCTTTATATTATATTTTATATTTTATGTTTTATGTTATATTATATTTTATATTTTATACTTTATATTATATTATATTTTATATTTTATGCTTTATATCATATTATATTTTATATTTTATGTTATATTATATTTTATACTTTATATTATATTATATTTTATATTTTATGTTTTATGTTATATTTTATATTATATTATATTATATTTTATATTTTATACTTTAGATTATTATAAGTGAGATTATCATAAGTGAGTTCCTGATTATTAAAACGAGAATGGTATTTTGTTTGTCAAAAATCTTAAATCATATTTAAAATACTATTAATAAAATACCATAAATAAAATAAAAAGTATAATATAATATAATATATATAAAGTACTGTATAAAATATTACTTTATTTAAGTCGAACAATACCTAGGAGACGAAATAGTGTTCGAAATATTTTTTCTCGCAAAATGTTATTCAACCGTGTGGTCACACAGGCAAGTTCTTAAATATCATTCTCGAATTCAGTGATTAAAAAAGATTACTTCCTTTTTTGCACATTTATTTTGGTTTCTGTAACGATAATTGGTTTTCTCGTCGATCGAACGAATCTTATGGCTTCGTTCCATCAAAGTTATTTCGACTGTACTCGGTTCATTTGCTCGAACCGCACGATCACCTCTCAAATATTTGTAACAGCTGCCCAATCACAGTGCACGGAAACAGGATACCCGCGAACCACGCGCGACGCGACGCGACGCGACGCGACACGACACGACGTTACGAAATATACGCGCAGGCACACCTACAGTGTGAAACCACGCTGAACCGACAGGCGTTTCTCGATTTAAAGCAAACATAACGCGTTGCTGAAGCGCGATATTAATTTCGCCTGGAACGAGATCTGATCAAAGCCGTCGCCATGTCAACGATATTACATTCGTTCCACGACTTCTTTGAAATAATTGTTGAACAACTCTGTACTCTTTCTCGCGAAATGAAACCTATTGGTCGTGAACATGCTGTTATTTGATTTGCGTTCCAATCAAATAACTGTGATTTAATTGTAAGTCTGACCGCTCTATGGGTTTCGTCTTGGGTAATAATTTCCATAATAGATCAAAAAATAAAAGAATGTTGAAGCAAGAGAAAGTACCAAGTATGTTGTTGTTCGTGTAAGATTTATTTATGAAGCATTTTTAACCTTTTATGCCCTGGCGATATTTGATATTTTACGGCATTATATAAACGCATATATCATTTTAACGTTTCATAAAAATTGTTTATAATAATCTTTTATAACTTAAAAGGATATGTAACTTAAAGAAAGAATGTTTAACCCTCACTCGTCCTTCATTTTTTCAACTTATTTTATCCTTTGATGTCAAATCGACACGGTGGTGAAAAATTATTACTGATAAAATGATAAATTGTTGATTGTTTTATTGTCAATAAATAGGTGAAATTATTACTATTCCATTCTTACGTAGAGATGTTTAATTTTATATCATAATCTTATTTTCTTTAGTTTTATCTAACGTCATGATCATTCGTTTTGAATTTTCACTTATTACAATTGCACTCAAAACTATAGGGATACTTATCCATTTCTTGAGTAAATTTGGGCACTTTTCTTGCAGGATGTATATTATTTTGCGGCACATAAAATTAATTATTATATATCTATGAATTAAATTTATATGAAAAGAAACTAAATGTAAATAAATTCGTTTAATATTTCATTTCTTTTACGTTGTTATATTTTGTTATATTATATTAGTTATATTTACATATGTTAGTGTCAACTTGATAACAAAGGATAAATTCAGTTGAAAAAGTGTAAAAATGAACGCAGGTTAACAAACAAATCTGGCAGATTTCAGGCTTCTTGTGTTCTTGTCAGAATTTATATTAACTTTTGTAGGAATAAAAAAATGAGTATATATGCAACTTTATTTTCTATCAATTACTTTTATTTCAAAATTCTGTAAATAAAACTTCTAAATTAATTTCGTTCTAATTAATTTTAATTATTTTAGTTTAAATAATTTTTTAACATTTTTTTTACAGCTTATTCCATTTATAAACACAAATTTTTTTATAGCTTATTCCATTTATAAAAAATATACAGTAATACAAAATCTTCTACCAGAATTTCTGTTATATCTTTTCTGCCCTACATATTACATACTACTACATACTAATACTATTACATACTACTACATACTAATACTATTACATACCATACTACATATAAAATAGTTTTACATTCATGTTTCGTCTCATCATTCCATCAGTTTTTCAAATAAAGTAAATCGACGGTACAGTATTTCGATAACAGTCTAAAATTTGCATTTACTATGCAAAGCTCGTGCATCTATTGTGTGAAAGTCGACGTTGAAAATTATTTTTGTTTAATTTATCACTTAAATGTTAAAGAAATTAGAGATACTAACAAATAAAGCATTTTTTTAAATATCGTTAAACGATCTGACGAATCGTTGAAAAATTATCCGAATAAAAATAAAAGACAAAAATAGATCCAAAATTGTTTTTAAATGCTTTTCCTGCCTGACCAACGATCCGTGCTTATTGTAAAATATGGAAACCCTACAATTACAAAACAGAACATTATTCATCGATTATTTATATTTTTATGGTTCTCGTCTTCAATATTTGTCCCATATATATATATAAAAAAAAGCCGAAATTAAAATTTTCATAGGGATAAAGCCGCGACGTATACATTTGACAAAACTTGGGAAAATATAACGATAAAACGTAACGGAATAAAATAACGAAATAAATAAAAGAAATTTGTCACAGTTTTGTACATTTCCGCTTTGTTTATTCAATAGAGAATGCCCGATGTTGTCAGTATTTTATTATACAACCTGAATAAAATGGCATATTTCATCTTTTCTGCACTCCATAATTCAGCTTCTAAAATCAATTTTCCTCCCATTCAATGGAAATTTTAATTGCAATCTCTATGAAGTCAATACAACATTTATTTACACCGGAATTAACAAAGCTCGGCTCTTTTGTGATATTTCAATATTTAGTGGTATTTGTCATTCCGTTTTTATCTCTGACACGATGCGACATCGATATTTTTCAGTTGTACGTTTGAAATCCTAATAGAAGCTGAAACATGAAGATAATTGGAAATGGTGGAAATATCAACATACATTACTTATTTAAATTTACAAATAATTTCTTGAACTTTCCTACTTTATCATAATTTTTTAAGCAGTGATTTCAAACGAAACCGATATCATTTCATCAGTAGTATAATATTAACAAAATAAAGTTATATTGTTATTCATAATATTAAAATTGCTGTAATACTGAATTATTAGTACTTTTCTGGTAATATAAATCTGTAATTCGTTCACCAATGAAAAAGAATATGGTGAATAATCGGAATGTCAAGTGTCAAGTGTTATGACATCGACAGATTAATATAATACTATTTCAACAATTGAAATACTGTACGTATTGTTTCTTATGGCTGCGCTTGACAATAAAATGGATGTTGAATGTAGAGAAGCGAAGGTTTGCTTTCGAAATCGGTAATGAGAGCGTGGAAACTTGTCTAACAAGTAGATACTGTTAATAATAGCTGCTTTTTGAAATTTGTTAATTTATTAAATATTGGCACAGTGGCCAAGTTTACTTTAGTTTAATAATTTGTTTATTATCAGATTATTAGTATACTATTAATCAGTCTTTTTTTTAAATTTATTAGTATTAACGTTAGTGTGCAAAGAAATACGTCAAAAGAGAGTATAAACGTTATTTGTAAATGCTTTTATTGCAATTCGTTATGTAAGAAATAGATATGTGAATTTTATATGAATTTTAATCAATAACCGACAAGTATATGAATTTTAATTAGTAAGAAAGGAAAATATGCCTAATCTTAGTCTCTATGTCTACAATAGAAAAATCGAAAACGCATCGGTATTTACATATGTATATATTTCTTTTTTTATAAGTATTTGTCAAGTAACTATACGTAAAAGCTAAAAATCTCAATTCTCTTCTTTAACTTAAACGGTGCGTCTTTAATCTACGCCACTGTGAAAAAATGTAGATGTTTCTGCAACAGAACGGTTACAGCGCAGCATTCTGTAATAAAGAAGAAAAGAGAAATATTCCTTAAGACTCGTACAACAAAGAATTTATTACAAATATTATTTTAATTTCATTTATTTTAAATTCACATTTCGTAATAAAAAAAAAATGTTATTGAGTATTCTATGCATTCTTAAAGTTTCTAAATATAAAAATTTAAATTTGAACATATGTGAAATTTTTGAATGTTACCTAAAGAAATCGAAATATCTTCTTCGATTAAATATTGCAACAAGTGATATAATAACTTAACAATTTATTTGGGATATTTTATACATTTTTGCGCATTTTTACGCATCGTGTGTGTTGCTGCATCTTCAAATTCCTTGTAAAAGCATAAAAATCCGCCTCCAGGGGCCCAAAGGCTTCTTAAAAAATAACCATAAAACCGAAATAGTACCAACTATCCCTCTGAAACGTATCTGTTTCAGTCAGATGGTGTAAGAGCTTTGTTAATATGAAATACCGCGTGCTGATACACATCACTTTCATACATTTTAATTATATTTAACCATTTCACGGATGGAATACATTATTCTGGAGTACCGCCACGGGCCAATTAAGTTGCATAAAAGCAATTACGAAGAGAGCTACTTTAAACCCGCGAATGTATTGTAGGTTAAAAACCATTTTAATGAGAACAGTTTCCGTGGCGTCTGCCGTTTCCTCCGTTCTATATCACGGCGCGGCGTCCCCTGACAAGAAATGTGCAAGTAAAACAGTTTTCGAAGCAACTTATCAAACAGCAACGAGTATTAACTGCGATTGTTGTATGATACATAAAAGAGGAACAATTCTATTCGTAAAATTATTCTCCTTTTATAAATCATAGGGTAATTAAACCAAAGGATTGTCAACCTTGTGCATGTTAGTTAAAATCAGAACCACGGATTTCTGTTCAAACATAAAACAAAAAATACCGATATATTTTGAGATTTCGATATTATTGTAATGCTAATGTAACGTATATACTGCTATTTGATGAAACTTTATATTGCCGGTTTGATATCGAACATTTTCAAACATTTTGTGCTATTATTTGACGTCAATGCCGGTATTATGACGAAAGTAAGGACAAAAGTATTCAATACTTTAAACTGTTTAAACTTCGTAAAACAATTTGTATGGCAATCCAGTTCATTTGAAAGTATGAAACCTCTATTTTGTCAAGCTTGAGTTCTTCTTTTTCAAGCCTGTTTTTAAACGTCTCCGAAATCAATGAAAACATTTTTCCACGATTAGATCTACCAGATGATTAATTATGCACGTCGGTCACATTGATTCCTAAAAGCTTACCTGCTATTTTATCGAGCCTTCAACATCGGAGTTACAACAAAAATTCAAGAAATCCTAACATATATTGCCATTTAATTCTAATAATTCGAAATTCATTAAAATGATGGAAAAAATTGTACAATATGTTTGTTGTAAAGAAGAGACTTCAATATTCAAGACTATGGTAGACTTGGTTACGAGAGAAATCTTTTAATGTTTTCAGTCGTTTGAACTTTTATCATTTTCCTAGAACGAAAGTATCCTTGCTTTTTCACTCGCTACATGCTGTAAAAATATCTTTAGGAAAAGCTAACGTAAGTTTGTCAAGGTTGTACGTTGCGATCGTTCTACTGAGATTCCATTTCATCTAATTTGTAAATATTTACCGACATCGTGCCGAATATTATACCAAAATATCGTATCGATACATGTTTGATGATTTTACATTAATACTCGAAGCATCCAATTTCTTTCGTGAATAGAATGTCTAGAAATACTGGTATTTCATCGGTATTTGTAATATCAATACGATCTCTGAACGTAAAATAACGATATTAGTATGTATTGTTGTATGAAATATGAAAATACTGATACATTATCATAACGTTATATGGAAATATCGATGCATTACCAATCATTCTTTCAATTGTCTTGTTTTATTTTTTATCATAATTTTTAATATTTTTAAGACATAAAATAGAACTTGTATTATTTTGTTATCAGTATAATGTCAATGAAGTTATGTTGTTATTCATAACAACTTTAAAATCGTTGTGATACCAAAATCGAAGCAATTTTTAGCGTTTTGTTTTTTAATAATATGAATAATAATTCGTTATAATATGAATGTATAATTCGTTAACAAGTGAAAAAGAATATGATGAATAATCAGAACGTCGAGCATCAAGTATTATGACATGATACCAACAGATTAACTATTTCAACAATTGAAACACCGCAGATATTCCTTCTTATGTCAATGGCTGCGTCATGACTTGGAAATGAAACGGATGTTGAATGTGGAGAAGTGAAGGTTTGCTTTCAAAATCAGTAATGGAAGCGCGGAAACGTGTCACTCTAACAAGTAGATACTATTAATAATAGCAATTTTCTGAAATTTATTAATTTATTAAATATTAGCGTACTGAATTTAATTTAATTTAATAATATAGATTTAATTTAATTTAATAATTTAGATTTAATTTAATTTAATAATTTAGTTATTATCAGATTATCAGACTATTAATTGATTATTCTTTTCTTGAATTTAGTGTATATACAAAGGAGAAGTACGTCGAAAGGGAGTAAATGTTGTTTATAAATACTTCCAGTACAATTTGTCACATTACAAATATGAATTTTAATTACCGAGAAAGAAAAATATGTCTTATTCTTAATCTTGCTTCATTCGACGATATATCTATCTATGTTTTCGATATTTTTGATAATAAAATATAATGCTGTTGCATAAATATATGTCGCAAATAATATTCGTTTTCAAGTCTCTCAACAGGTACATTGTCTTCTAATTGTTATTACATACAATTATGTATTCAATCTACTACCTTTTCGAAGATGCATTTAGACATTTAATTGTAACAAAAGTAATAAGTAATAACTAAAACAAATGTTAGACAAAATTGAAAAAAACTAGAAATCACGATATGAAAATTAACTGTGAATTTTATTGCCTAATTGAATATATAAATTCACTCTAGAATTAAATATTCATTCTTTCACTGTAAATATTAATTTTTTACTATTGAAAAATAAATGATGGCTAACTTATCGCGTATACAATTAGAAAACTGAAAAATAACCGGTATTTACATGTATATTTCTTTTTCAGTATTATATTGGTTTCGATATAGTTTTGTTGGCATAATATTAAAATTCTGAAAAAAATATATTTAGAAAATATAAATGAAATAGAAAAATTGAGAACTTCTACTGAAACGTAAAATACCGGTATTATATCGATATTATACAAATATGTCTCGTTTATACTTTCATAATCCTTATAGAAATTGAATATTTGGTATCAGTCAATATAATAGTACCGAAATTTCGAAATTTATAAAATGATATCCACTATCTTACGTTTCGGTAGTAGTTTATGAAAAAATCGAAGAAATTACACAAGTAAATACATATATCGGTAATTTCAAAAAACAGTTATGACACCATATCAGTGTTTTCGTATAACCGAGAAATATTGATATTTTATGCATACTCCCAAAGATACAAAACATACTTATCGTTATTTTTGATTATACCTTCATAATCTTTATGAAAGCTGAATATTTATTTATATTTACAGGTAACTTTTTTTGTTTTTTCTTGTTTTATTACAATTTTTAAAATATTTTTAACTCAACTACTTTTAACTAAAGATTAAGGTTAACATTACTTCGTTATAGCCTTAGGGAAGTTATATCGAAACTGAATATATTTAATATTAAAATCACCGAAATCCAAATTTAATTTATTTCAGTTTCAGCAATAATCTGTAATCCGCTCAGAAATGAAAAGTGAAACTTCATATAATCACCGGAACATCACTTTTACGTGTTGTATCATCCACCGAAACGTGAAATACCGGTATTTATATCGGTACAATTTTGTTACCAATGTTACATCAACACAACTATAGCAAAACCTATTTACAATACTATACTACGTAATATTAATTTTACATTTTGACAGAAATTCCTGTTTCCCTCGGTAAAAACCTAATAAGCTTTTTGTTACACTTGATACAGAGAGAGAAATGGCTATTCCTCACGATGATCACGCTGATCAAAATGATTCCACGATTGACGAGCGCCTTGTCCAAATCATTCAGTGAAATGAGAGTCTTCTTCTGAGTTTGCCATTTTAGACAATCGATCGACTAGTCGAATATCACAGCGATGGTAGAAAATAATTAATGAAAGGAAATATCTCGACTAGAAGCAACTGCTATCACTGATTATGATTGTGTGAGAAACGGTAGATATACAAGAGTGTTCACATCTTAAGACGTGACGTTTCACTTATTAGCAAACCTCGGAAGAATTCCTCAGGACAGTTTTGAAATTTTCAAAAAATCGATTTTTTTTTGTTTTGTTTTAAAGCAGTTTGAAGTCTTAGAAATAAAATACAAAGGTCCTAGCCTTTAAAACGACTTATTTTGGAGTTAGGCGTAAAGTACATACGTCTTCGCGCAATTTACAATTTGCGCTGTGACGCCATACCGTTTAGAAATAAATATTCCAACAACAAGTTAAGTCAGGACAGTTTGAAATTTTCAGAAAATCGATTTTTTTTTTTGTTTTGTTTTAAAGCAGTTTGAAGTTTTAAAAATAAGATACAAAGGTCCTAGCCTTTAAAACGACTTATTTTGAGATATAATAATAAATCCGCGGATATAGAACAATTGAATTTGTATCACTGTTTACAACTTTAAGCAGTATTATAAAGTGCAAATCGTGTGATTCAAATATTACTTTTGGCGAATCGAATATTAGGGGACTTGGATTCAATTTAATTGTAAGAACTGTGAGCCGCGATATATAAATAAAAAAAAGTAAGTAATGGATACATATGAAAAATGACGTTTTGAAACTTTAAACGCGTTTTTCTCGAAACTAGGTTTTTAGAAACGGTGTGCAAGATATCTAATCAGCCGATTACTTGGTACGTATCATTAGTGTAACATTTACTAGGGATCGAACATTTCTTAATTTTTAACAATTTCGAAAAATATAAACAAGAAACGTAGAAATTTTTGGCATAAATTCGATACATCAAAAGCAAATAGCTGCTATTTCCATAATTTTCACAAAAATGAAAATGTTCGATCGTCAATCCCTAGAGAATATTATTTACTTTTGAACTTTTTTTGCTTCTTTGTAGCAGTTAATCCTGTTTGGCTGGGATCATGCATACCGATAGGCAATGTAAAAAAAATGTCATGTAAAAGGATGCCGTCAAAAAGTTAAATAAGAGCCCTCTTTTTTTCTCTTTTAATGTCGCTTTTTATAGTTCATAATGTGTTAAAATAAACTACAAAAGCTCATGTCAATCAAATATGTACCTTTTTTTTTACTAACCCTCCAAAGTATTCGTAATTTTTAGGCCCGTCAAATTGTTCTGTCCCCTTAATATACAGTGAGGTACAAAATTGAGTCAATAACAAAAATTTTTAAGAAAAATATTCTTTATTGTTAAATAAAGTATAAAAACATGAAAATAAACTTGACTATCTGATTCTTTATAGTTTTAGGAAACTGAAACTATTTTTTAACTCTTAAGATTAGGTTTCTTCCTGGCTGAAAAAATTTTCATTCAGTTCATATCTTGTTTCTATTTTGTCCATAAGCTATTTGCTTAGATAATAGCTCTAATAACGTCTTGGCATACTTGAGCAGAAATCTGTTCTATAACACGAGCATGTGTAGTTCCACTACTGAGCTAGGAGGAGATTTGTATGCGTCTAGAATTTTTTTTTCAATATATCCCATAGATTCTCGATGGGGTTTAGGTTGGGGCTTCGTGCAGGTCAATCTAAGATCGGAAATGCCTGAGTATTCAGCTAATTAGTTACTTAGCTTTTCGCTGTATGTTTCGGGTCCGGATCATGTTGAAAAATGATTTCTTCTACAGCGAAGGGCATATCTTGCATACAATTTGGCAAATGTTCTTTTAAAATGCCTTTATACATATAATGATTCATAATCCCTTCAATTTTGTGCAATGGGTCAACACTATCTGCCGTCATACACCCCTACAACATATGCATGCATATATATAAAAAATTCTGGTGTAAAATTGATTCTATGTTTTTTAATTTTTTCAGCCAGGAAGAAACCTAATCTTAAAAGTTAAGAAAATAGCTTCAGTTTCCTAAAACTATGAAGAATCAGATAGTCAAGTTTATTTTCATGGTTTTATACTTTAACAATAATAAATATTTTTCTTAAAAATTTTTGTTATTGACTCAATTTTGCACCCCACTGTAATAGACTAATTAAACTAATGGTCATCGGTATAACATGAAGAAAGGTTCGACAAGGTAACAGAGATTTGACACAGTTACGGTCATTGTTCTACTGAACTCTGTCAAAGATCAAAAGGTTTTCTACAGGGGTGTGTCTCGTAGTTTATGGAATGAGTGTTATCGAATTAGATAAATTGAGCACGGAGGCAAGAGGAGGAACAGAGCGGGTACTCATACATTTAGTGACGGTACTGAACGCGTGTGTATCTCCAGCCATGATTGAACGAGCGATGATATCATCCGCGCGGTACACAGACGCAGGGAATTCCCCTGTTTTTCATGACGTGGAAATAAATTCCTATTGGCCGGCCCATTTGACTCGCTGCTCGTATTCTTGCCTGGAAAATAAGCGTTCACGTCAAGAAGGCGAATGAGAGAAGTCGAGAGAAAAAGGAACATGTCAGAGAACGGTATTGCAATATTGTAAACATGCCAGCGCTAACGACTATCGATTATTATAAATTATTAATACTCACCGATACGTTGGACAGCAAAGATCGAAGAATAATATAACATGTTAACGCGTTCGGATCTTTTTATTCTCATTCTAGTCTATCAGGGAAAACAATAGTATAGGGTACTTGCTGAAAGACTGAATATGAAACAAAAATAACTTTTACAAGCGCATGTTTTTTAAATTTTTTATTATTTCATTTGGAAATATAGTTAATTTTATTATTTCATTTGGAAATATAGTTAATTTTATTATTTCATTTGGAAATATAGTTAATTTTATTATTTCATTTGGAAATATAGTTAATTTTATTATTTCATTTGGAAATATAGTTAATTTTATTATTTCATTTGGAAATATAGTTAATTTTATTATTTCATTTGGAAATATAGTTAATTTTATTATTTTATTTGGAAATATAGTTAATGGATTTTCAGTATTTTTTTCTATAACCTACAAAAGAAGAAAGTGAGAAAGATTGAAAATGAACAAGTTATGACTTTTTCAAACTCTTCAGTTTTTTTAGTGGACACCCTATGTATAGTTGTTCACGAAAGTGCTCGAAGATTTATGGGAATTTGTCATGAGTATATTATAAGAAATTGAAACATTTTAAAACTGAAATAAATGTAAACATATGTATAATAATTACAAAATATTTAATACAAGTATATATACTTCTATTTCACAGAGGTCATAAAAATATTTAAATAATTAATTATCCATTATATTAATGGGCTTAATAATAAAAGTAATGTATCGTCGTCGTAGAAGTTTAAAATTAGCAAATGATGCTAACTTAGATCAAACGAAGCCATTATCAGATTCATTAATACAAGAGAAAGCTCTTAAATTGAATATAAAGTTAGATGATAATAAAAGTTTCAAAGCATTTACTGATAATTAGATATGTATATGTATAGATACAAAATCGATTAATTTCACTGTTTGAATTCTTTCAAATTTTAGTGTCAAACCGATTAACTTTTAACTTTTTTTTACATTCAAAATAAATTTCCTTCACAATTAGATTTAACACCATTAAATGACTATATTTTTTTTGGCCTGTAAGTAATAAGCAATGTATTTCAAAAGCCAGTTTGATTAACTCGATATTCTAATGTAAATTGTTGTAAGAATGAAGTTCAAACATTTGTAAAAATTTAATTAATTAAATAATTGTTTTGCACGATAGTCTAATTTTGAAAAAACAATTTATACTACCTTGTCACTTTTTGTTTTGTGGAGTTAATCGATCTGACAAATGTGTCAACTCGCAAGTTCGATTCTTTGGTTTCAGACCGATTAATTCTAAAAATTTTCTCGCTTATTCGGCTTATTTTATTATAACAATTTTATTATAAACAATTATTTTATTATAACAATATGAATTCGAATATGTATCTTAGAAGATACATCAAAAAGACTCTACATTTGGTTATTGTCTCTCTCTCTCTTTCTCGCAAAAATCCAAAATGCAGAAGAAAAATTTTTCCAAAATCTAGAAAGAGACTTTTTTTTGTTCCAACCGCGTTAACGTCGTGAATCCGCCCGAATTCGAATCTCGAACGAGAGTTAACGCTCCAACACAACTCGTCCAGTGCGTCTATTTCCACCGTACAATTTCGTAATCACCGTTGTTCACGGAATGCATAATAAATCGCGGACCAGTATGGCAGTCGCTGGTCGCAAGGAATGTCCATCGCGCCCGTGGGACACACAGCGTGGCGCACACGGCGTTGATCGTTCCAGTTGACATTTCCGCAGCGTCTGTGCGAATTGCGAAAGTTCTCATTGTCAGTCTCGTGTCTCCGCTCGGTTTAGAGTTTTGTCCTGGTTTAGGCCCGATGCAGACGAGCGTACTGCGTTACGATTTCGCACTGGTAATGTCATGCCGACGACTCGGCAGGTTCAACTACAAAGTGTTCCGGTTTTTCCGGTCAAACGTTGCCAGTATAATTCTCTGATTCTACATCAAAGTAAGAAAAAAAAAAAAAAAAAAGTGTCATAAACATGTTAGTATGGAAGTATTATCAACGCAAAAATTATACGTTTTTGTTTATCTTGAGAAAGTATTTAATTTTTACGAGATAAATTATTTTCGTATTTTATTTTCGTTCTGTAATGTCATATAAAATATTCAAAAAACGATGAACAATGATCATCGTAGCAGTCAATGTGTTAACGAGTTATGTTACGATACTATATACAGAGGCGGATAAAAGTATTCACACGCTTGATGAAAAATAATCTATATTTTAAATTGTTATAATTTTATAAAAAGAAGTACAACGATCCACGATTGGTCTCGAGTCTCCACCTCATTAGTAGTTCTACTCTACGTTAGTTTCTTTTAGACATGTGTTTACATCACGTATAACAAGCGGAGAAGCAAGGATATTTTTGTCCTTGAAAATCGTTGAAATTCAAATGTCTCTGAGAACGTTAGGAAATTTTCCTCATGACTACATCTATCATGGCCGTGAAGATCGAAGATCTACCCTTTACGTCGATTCCTGAAAACTTGTTACACGATCTTCTTTTTGCCATTTTATTGTTATTTTATGTACTTTCAGTGTTAAGGTTAAATTGGCAAAATGTTAGGATTTCTTGAATTATTATCGTTCAACTGCGATACTCGAGGTTCGATAAAATGGCGAAGAAGAATCAGTAAGCAGCAAATGAATTTTAATGAATCGATGTAGACTGGTGACTTCGATCAGTCATAAAAAGAAATCTTCCATGATCGTTTAAATTTTTACAATCTTTGAGAACAAACGTATCTTTTTTTCTCAGTTTATCACATGATGTGAAAAACATCATCAAGGTTGCTGAAATGAGATCAACTGGATCGTTGTACAAATTTGTTTCACAAAGTTTAACCTCTAACCGCTGAAATGACGTGCCACTTACGTCGAGAACTTTTTGTTCCAAAATTGTAATATTTTCTCACAATTTCAGTTTGAAGTATATTTAAGTGAAACGAAATAGGCAAAACAAATAATAAATTTATAATTTACTATCCAGTGATATCAAAAAGGAAGCGACGAATTATTTGGTCACTCGTTATGGTCCGCAATCAGTTGCCAGCGCAAGTGGCTAAACTGCGAATATATCTCTGTACGAACAGGTAAGAAATACTTAAGTATCTTCTCTCCGTAGTGTTTTAAATTGAAAAATTAGGCTAGTGGCAGGGTGCGAAGGATCTCGAACAAAAGGGCAAGAGCAAGTCTCGGACAGTGTTTAAACAGCAGGAAATGAACGGAAACAACATCTGCGGGCTCAGGCGCTTTTTTTTCGGCGCGCGAAAGTGTTGATTTATCGCCGCTGCGTTCGTCACTTGTCACTACACGTGTCTCCCACTTTCGTATACGTATATGTAACACCGTTTTTTTTTCTCGTTTTTCTTTTCTTTTCTTTTTTTTTTTATTTATTACGTAATAGGTGAGTGATGGCGTTTCGATGAAGGACGAGTGTTCGAGGTTTGACGCTTCGTCGATCACTTGAATGCTTGTACATAACCTGTCCAAAAAATAACGAGAGTCGTATTTTTTTTTTTTTTTTTTTTTGAAGCTGATTGCGTATCTACGTTTATGAAATTTTTCATAATTGTTAGCAATTAGTAAATACGTGTCAAATTGAAAGGATGCATTACCACGCGTATAATGAATCCGATTAATATTCGCAGGTTTAAATATTCGGACAAGTAAATATCGGAAGCTGTTATTATTTTATAAAAAGAAATCGTACTTTCTACTTTCAAAATGCGTCGTTTAAAACTTTATTTTAAAATGTTTCTGCATTATGTAACAGGTAGCAAAGTGTAAACATCTCTCTCTTCGAAAATGCTATAAATTAATATTATAATATGTAAAAACATTGAAAAATGTTTTTTTCTTGACTTCTCAAAACTTGCTAGTATGTTTTTGTCAATTTATTGAACTTTCAGTGTTTGGCGAAAGCAAATGTAAAATGTTTTCTTGAACTTTGAAATAGTGATAAAAAATTCTGTTTCAGTTATGAAAAAATTGTTGAACGATTTTTACATATTACGACAATTTATAGTATTTTAAACATCTTAGAATAAAACGAACGATACATTTTGATAATAAAAGTTTCAAGCATTAAAATTATTTCTTATTACAAAATTATAACATTTTCAATATTTAGTGCTCGAATATTTAAATATTGAAATATTAACGACAGTCGTTGTATATAATTGAACATTTGTATTAGTGCAATTCTATTATCCAAAGTTTGATATTTTGGTTACGTTTTGATATTTACGATCGACGAATATTTCTCTACTGTTAATCTTCTGCATCTTCAACTTTCATATCTGGTTTAGATAAACAGCTAATGTTTCATAAAATTTCAATCGTTCTAAAATTTTAACAATCAACTGACACACTTAATGAATCTTCAACGATCTAATTATTATATTTACTCCTATTATTATTTATATTATTATTTATATCATTACTTATATTATTATATTCACTTCTTTTGATATTTATTAACTGTTAAAAAGATTCGTTTGAATTATATTCTATACTACAATAATTTAAAAATGTTCAAACTTCAAATCAATAATTAAACAAAATAATTAATTTGAATGAATTTAGCTTACCAATTTCTTTATTTTTGTAGGTTTCAAGTCTGTCAAAATGATGGATGAGAAATCTTTTGCTTTTGTATTTATTAGTGAGGTCCCAAAGAAATACAGGATGATTGATTTTAATATATAAGTAGGAATTACTAATCAGATAAGAAGTGAATACTTTCGAGGAGATCATAATATGATATAATTAATATTTCTATAGATGAACATGTAAAGATCATACGAAGATTACATGTTTTCTTAAATAAAATTATATAATTTTTACTGCACTGATCTACAGCTCGGTCGATACTTTTGTATAAAATTATATTAATCTATTCATATTCGTAGATTTTTTAACTTTAATTCTATAAAGTCTATCGTGTGAAACAGAAAAGAAAATAGGAACGATATTTTTGTTTATACAATGTTTATATTTTCCTTATCTTTTATGTAAACAAACATTACGAATCTAATCGCTTTTTGACAAAATAATAATTTGCTTAATTAACGCATTAAAAATTGTATTTCATTAAAGGATTAAATATGTCTATTTATTAACAGAAGAATTACAGATTATGGCCCCTCGAAACCATTCGTTTCTTATTTTTTAATACAGAGGCACCAGATGTTTAATGTTCGAACTTTGCTGGATGTTCTGCAGCTAAAAATAAAACTAAAATATCATGAAGCAGAAGCTCCATAAATGCAATAGAAATATGAAAATCAACCGAATGAAAACTATTTCCAACGACGTGCTATGAATTTGATTTGTTATAAAATTGCATATAAATTATCAAATTATCAAATTAAACAAAGTCCGCCATAAATCCAATAGTACAATGATATCAATTTTGCATTGATAAACGAAGACGACACTTCGAAATGTTATAAACATACTTTACGTTTCATATTTCAATTATTCATTAAGAATATAATAATAAGATTTTGCCACGTAACATGTATATAACGGTGTTTTTGCATGTACACTATCACTTTCTTAACTGTTGAAAATACAAAAATATATTTCAAACAAAAGTTGCATGGTTTCCAGAAAGATACATCATACGATCATAATCGTTTTATTATTCTGCTTTTTTTTTTTTATCGAAATATGAAAGTTGTCTTCAATTTTTTTAAATAGAAGAATATATTTTTTGACTCATTAATCGATGCAACTCGACATTGTCTATAAAAAAAACGTACTAACTTTCAATTTAAAGAAAAGAAAAGGAAAAATTATTAGTTTAAAAAATATATCAATCTTAAATATATTAATTCTAAATCTATCATAAAAGGTGAGAGAGGCAGTATTTTCGTATGCATGCTATCTTTGGCTTTCATACATAGATTTTATAAAATTAAATTTAAAATATCTTCTAAACCAATAATAATTTTTTACAATAAATAGGTTAATACCTTTTTATAGGGAAGGTCAAGCTATATCAATTAATAGAACAAGAAATATATCATCCTATTAACTAAAAGTGGCCTTTATATTTCGATGAAGAAACAAAATAACAAGAAAACGATTACAGTATTCTATATTGCTTTGAAAACCATGTAAAATATTATTTTTCGCATTTTCAACAGGCAAGGAAAAAAAGCGTGTATAGAAATAGACTGGACATAGTAGAGTGTAGAACACACAACATATGTATGAACAAATTTAAACACTAAAGCTCTGACCATGCTGTACAACGTGTAGCTTGCTCGGAATTTGCATTTATAAATTAAAACCGAAAGAAATAAAAAAATATAAAAGAAAATGTACACGTGTAGGTACATTATCGCTGAAAAGTTTTGAACTAAGAGTAATATTATACTTTTTCCGAAAATTAAACAATAAATAAAATAAGTAAAAAAATTAAATAAATAATGAAAAAAAATTAAATAATAGATAGCTTCAAAAATAGAAAAATTAAATATGTTAATTAAATACATGTTAATATATTAACAATTATATTATAAAATATACATACATTGAAGAATCTTATTATTTACCATAAATACTGAATATTACAAACAAAAAGTATTTTTCTAAGACTTTCTTGCAAGAGAGTACGTCGAATTTGAGAGATTAAATTTTGCGATATTATCTTAACAATGAACTTCCTTAACGATGTTCAACAGAAAGTTGGTCAATTCGAAACCCGGAAATCATTGCTACTTTCAATTTAATAAACCGATAACCAACCAATCGAACGCTAAACTAATAGAATAATCGTTTGAAACTCGAATGTCAGAGTATATCATCCGGGCGCCCTGATAAATCAAGTTAGAATGCCAAAGGTCAACGACGTGCGTGCTTAACGTTTGACGAGATGGTAGGATCAGTGACTCGGACCACCATCTTCGGCATTCTAAATTTGTCATAGTGATTCACTGCTGAGGAACTCGGAACATTAACAATTTCGTATCACAATTAATTCGACGAGGCTATTTAAATACAGTGCGGTATCAAAATAAGATAACATAGTATAGTACTAAAAAATTTGATGTAAAGATGACGTAAAGAAATATAAAGACTAGAAAGAATAAAAATATTAATATTAATATTGCTAAAGACTATTAATATTAATATTATAAAGATTAGAAATTTGATGTAAAGATGACATAAAGAAATATAAAGACTAGAAAAAATAAAAATATTAATATTAATATTATAAAGACTAGAAATTTGATGTAAAGATGACATAAAGACTAGAAGACTAGAAGAAATAGATTATATTAATATTAATATTGCTTTAAAAACTATCGACTGCAAGAAGATACTATCTGTTGTTACAATTAATCAAGAAAGTTTAAGATGAATATCACTTGAAATTTAACATCGTTAAAAATTTAATAGAAACCCTATCTAATAGAATTTAATTTCTAATCAGATGTTATATGAAGTAAAAGATTTAAGCACTAGAAATTAATATACAAAATAAATTTTTATTCTGATATGGTATTGTATACCTTTTATCATAGAAGTTTTGTTATACTTTAGATGCTAAGATACCATTTCCAACATTAAAGGATAATATGATGCACTACTTGTGAAAGAACAAAACATTACAAAAGACTCTGTGAATGACGAATTTATCTGTTTCTTTGTTGCCTGACTACTAATGGCGTTTCTACTACAAGTTCCAATTGCCTTTAACTACAGCATTTAGCAACAGAGATTGACCAAAGGATGAAATTTAGGATTATTAGCCTACCCCACTTGTGCTACTATTTTTTAAATACCATTTTTTCGTTGAAATAGTATTGTGCAAAATATCATAAAGAAAATAAATAATAACGAGCCCGAGCATCCGAAATGAGCGTAAGATTAATAAGTTACTTATCATATTAATTGTTATATTAACTTTTGTAATTTATATTACGGTATTATTATTTTCAGAAAGGATATCATTAAAAAATTCTGGCAAATAATTTCATCACTCGAGTCGAATGACGGTACTTTTTACAGACAAGAAGTGAATTTTTTTCTCTTTCCTTCTCTTTCTTTATGAATTTTAATTTCGAGCATTCCCTTCTCATCGAATTTGTCATGTTATGCTGATCCGGTTCAAGAATAAAGAGGTGTGAAAGAAGAGAATGAATAAATCTCTTCGAATTGAATTAAAGGTGTCTTTAATTATGCCAAAAAAGAAAATGAAAAGGAAATAAAGAAAGGATAAAATTTTTCTCTTCAGTTTTGTCGTATGAATTGTGTCTCGAATTTTCAATCTTTTATTTTAGCAAACCATATCACAAAAGATGACAATTTCTTGCATATTTCTTTGTAGTCCATAGACACGCACTTTGTTTTTCCAAAGCTGATCTCAGAAAGATACTTTTTTAAAGATTCAAGAATTAAGAATTAATAAATTTTTGAATTAATACCGAAAATTAAAAACTCTGAATTTTTTTTAAATACCTTTAAGATTGTTATTCATCATCGAAAATATATTATCTATTATATATATATATTTATTTATTTATTTATTTATTTATTTATTTATTTATTTATTTATGATAGTATTATTGAATTAATTTTTTGTTAATCTATTAAAACACTTGTTATAATTACTACAAATTTCATTTATTTTGTGCATCCAAGTATTTTGCATAAAAACCGACAAACTAAATATTGGTAAAATTTAAAATCGCAAAAGAATTTGAATAACAAGCAAGTTACATTAGATTATATTAATTACATTATATGGATTTTATGTATTTTAGGCATGACACATTGTATGCGCAATTTTACACGAAATTAATGTAACTTTCTCATTATTGGAACTTTTTTGCTAATTTAAATTACGCTATTATTTGACTTACGCAAAAGGCAATGTGCACTGAAGAAATAAAATTTATGTTTCAATTACAATAATCGTTCTAGGTTATTGAAAAACAAGTCATTTTATTGTAATTATTATATAGTGTATATAATATAATAATAATATTATTATTATGTACACTATATAATATAAATATAATATGATAATATAAGAAATGTAATAATAATAGAACAACAATCTTTGGAACATCATCCAAATATCTATATGTATTTTCATAATAATTACTATAATGCAAATGTTTATGCAATTTTGTACTTTTTAACTAAAAAAATATTAAGAGGAACTGAAGAGAGAATTTTATAATAATTACTGAAGTGCAGATGTTCCTACAATTTTACACATTCTAATTAGAAATCAAATCTAAATAGAGATTTATTTCTTTTAAATAAGTACCTACTTTTTTTATGTATTATATGCATTTTGTAGAGTTTCGAAACTCTAAATTTTCTAAAAATATGTGAAAATCTACAGTATTACTCCCTTTTGCATAGTGAATCATACATATGTATGTCACAATCCGAACTTTCATTTTGGTCAATTCATATGTCACGCTATATTTGATGCATCATGATTATAACTTTATATATAACTTTTAAATATTGCTTATTTGAAAATAAAGAAAAAGTAAATTCGTATTTTCCAGCTGATCTGTTATTTTATTTTATATTTATGAATTTGTTCATTTTACAACTGTAATTCTATTTCTAACTTTTCTACATTAATTAATAATTATTACTTTAATGTTTACACTGTATAGATAAATTTTTATTTTATTTTGAAAATTACACTATGAACTAAAACAGTGGATGCTATATGTTCCAATTTTCTTAGTAAATATCAATTTTAATAATATCAAACATTTTCTAATTACTTTTTCCAGAAATGGTAAACTTGAGATAATTTCTTTCGCGTAAACCAGAACGATCATGCGCAAAGGAGATTAATATATGAATATTTTTCCATACATAGAAAGACATCAGGAAATACACAAAAATCTGAAGGCATAGCCATAATTTGTTGAACAATTTTTATGGGTTTTTTACTCCTAATCATTATTCTGTATTATATCTAGAACACGTTGTCACGTTTGGTAGTGTGACCCGCTACCGAGTCGCAAAAGTTTAATATTTCTGAGTGGTATGCCGGCGAAAAAAAAAAAAAAAGTTTCCAGTTGGACGGTAGCAGGGAGAAAACTATGTCGGATTGTTTCGTAGCCTAATGCTCGGACGAGAGTGCACGCGACCCAGCTACGACTTCCGCGCCTCGAATCGTCCCCATTTAAATGCATTGTTCCCTTCCATTTGAGATGCGTCGCTCGATGCGACGCTTTAGAAGATCAAAGATATCCAGGCAAACGAGAAACGAGGAAACGAAAGTGCCGCTCCGGGCATCTGTCTGGTAATCATACCGACCATCGGAATTTCTGGACGATCGCCCGAATAGAACGCGTACGAATTTTGCTGGTCCTTTGGGCTCTCGCGTTTAAAGATGACGTGAAATTGGAAGAATCAGTTTCATCCTCCATTCCTTTGGGAGAGGAACGAGTGACTTTTCCAATGGGCAACGAGAAACGTGAAAAAATAACATATACATCCTATTATACGTTGTTCGATTAGTAATGGCTAAAAATTTAAAAACAATCGAATGGTAATTTAAAAATATGCGAAGGACATCACCAAAATACTATCTGCGATAGAAGGTACATGTATCTTCGTGGAGTTCTTCATCTAAAGCAAAGTTTTTTTAATTTTATGTTAAATTGTACAAGAGACACTAGAAATGGTCAAAATGATCAATTTGTAATTTTTGTTGGATATTTTTTACAAATGTGAAACAGTGTGTTTTTAGAGATTCAAATGTTTTCGTAAAATGTATAAATGGGAGCTTGTATACTTCAGCTTGTGTATTATAAAGTTTCCTATATTTTTTTTAATTTAACATCTCTGATAGAAATTTTACGTTTTAATCGCCGGTAGTTTTAGTATTAATGACATTAGACGAATCCTTGAAATTGAACAGTGTAAATTGATTGAAAAAATATTGCAATTAAAATGTTACATTTATCGGCACTGATAATGAATAAGATTTACCTTAATTTTTATTGAACTTATATTATTTTACTTTTTTGTGATAACATGTGAAATAAATATTTTTATAACTTAAATAAATATACCGATTTTTCTCTCTATTCTTTCAATGATTTTCTTCTGCAAAAACGTGAGATGAATAATCCGCACATACCGACATATATGTACTAAATTACGTATATTTATTTATTGTAAATGTACTGAAGTTAATTTTTTTCTCTTTTTTACTTTATAATCAGTGCAGTTTACAAATGGATTCGTGTCTTTCGGAATGCGAAACAAGTTTATCGAACAGATTATGTGAAATCCGAAAAACAGCCAGTACATCAGAACATTAATCCCTTAACGGTTGATACGATTGGCTTTTGGCTATTTGTTTATTTCAACCGTTGCATTTGTAATGAATTTCAATACTCAAAACAGAATAATTACATACAATTATAACCGTGTCGGTATCCAATTTGTAATAACCATATTCCATTTTCATTTCGACAAAAGTATTTTTTATACCACCAGAAATGCCAAAGACGTGCTGTAGTATTCTCAAAATATTTTAATGTTCAAATGTTTAAGTATAACACTTGAGCGTATAAGTGTAACTAATTTCTTCCAACAAAAATTCTTCGAAAACAGATATTTCTTTGTACGAAATATGCGTAGATCGAGCGGAATTTTTTCAAAAAAAGACAAGAAGAATTCCTGTTAATTTCGATCCCTGGTTAATACTTAGCCTCTTGCGTTGGAATGACGTGCCATGTACGTCGAGAATTGCAATATTTTCTCAGTTTTAAGTATATTTAAATATAACCCAGACGAAACATAATAAATTTATTATTTCTCAGTGATTTCTGTCCACTGATATCACACCGACGAGGTCAAAAGGAAAGCGACGAATTATTTGTAGTGTACGGTTTGGTCACTCGTTATGGTCCGTGAACCAGTTGCAAGGGGTTAACATTCAGTTTTTTTCTTCTTTTCAACTCCTTGTGACTCTTGCAATTTGTCCTGTGGACATTTGGCAAGACGTTTTAATTGTCTGGGTGACATGAGGGTGCTAATCCCTTTGGATTAACACTTTTACAGAAATTTTTATTATATCTGAGCTTGCGTGAGCAGGTTCTGGGGATGTTTCTTTTTTAGTCTTCTAGTTGTCCCAATGGTGTACAGAGTTTTAGCCAATGAATTTGGGTGGTTTGTTGTCCTTATTTTATATCTACTTGTGTGGAGTTGTATTTCTTCTTTGACAGAAGGAATTTTTAGGTCTTTTCGTAACTCTTCTTTTTTAATATATCAAAGTGCATTTGTTATCGTTCTTAGTATTTTTGATTGCATAGCCTCCGTTTCAACTATATGACTTGTTGCTGCTATACCTCATAATTGGATGCCATATGCCCATATAGGTTTAGTTATGACTTTATAGATTAGCAGTTTGTTTTCAATACTTAATTCAGATAGCCTGCTTGTCAGCCAGTACATGTCCTTCCTCTTGATTCTAATTTATTTTATTTTTTTACGTATGTGTTGTGCCTATGTTAATTTTGAATCAAGATTGTAGTCCTGGGTATTTAACTACTTTTGTTTGTGGAATTTCTTTATCATGAAGGATTACTTTTGGAGTATTTGCTTTGCGAGGAGTGAAAGTAATGTGGTTGTTGACCTTTATTTATTATAGTTGACCTTTATTCTTTATTCATTTAACCATTTTTCTAATAAGTGGTATTATATGGTTTTATAAGATATTAGCTGCTTCTTCTGGGTATTCGTGTGTTGCTACTATTCCAGTGTCATCTGCGAATGTATATATTGTACTAATTGGTGTCGTTGGAATATTTGATATGTATAATACTGGGTCCAGGACACTCTCTTGCGGTACGCCAGCGTTTATAGAATAAATAGCTGAACACGAGTCTTTTGCATAGAAAGCTCTGTTATTAAGGTAGGATTTTAAAAGTTCATAAATAATTGCTGGGTTTGGGAATTGCTGCTTTATACATTTCAGCAGGCTCTCGTGCCATACCTTTTCGAACGCTTTTTTTCTCTGTCTAGAAATAAACATGTGCAGTATTTTTTGCATTCAAGGGCAGAGATAATTTCATTAATTAATCTATGAGCATGTTCAATTGTGGCGTGCTTTTCCCTGAAACCAAACTGGCGGTCTGGAATTAGGTGATTTATTATTGATGATTTCCTTCAGTCTTATTAGGATCATTTTTTTTCCATCATTTTTGATAATAGTGGCAGGAGAGAAATAGGCCTGTATGAGGGTTCGTGAATACTTTTGTTTGGCTTTGGTAGAATTATGATTTCAGCTAGTTTCCATGAACTTGGAGAGTAGCAAATTCTGAGAATGGCATTAGATATTACAGTCATCATCCTTACAGCTTTGTCTGGGAGTTTCTTGACTATTCTTCCGCTCGTCAGATCAAAGCCCGGTGACTTTTTAATTTTGATAGAAGAGATCAGTCGTTTTATCTCTATTTTTCGAAGTACTACGTGTATTGACCTTCGTTGTCATTTCCTTCATTTGATGTTGCTGCAGCTGCTGTTGCTGATTACATTAGGTATTTGGCACATTAGGTAATGATTACATTGATACAGTAGGTGGACATGCTTCCAGTGTTATACTATTTGGTTGAAAGGTCTGGTATAAATACTCAAATAAATACTCAAATAATAACTCAATAATAACTCAATAATAACTCTGGTATAAATACTCAAATAAATACTCAGATAAATACTCAATACATGCTTTCAGTGTTGAAAGGTCTCGTCAAATGTTGTAGTCTGTTCGAAGGGAGCCCTTGACTAGGTGCCATCTGGTTTTTTTATTTCTGGTATCGATATTATTGATCTTTTTAATCTTTTAACCGCCTTCCAGAGTGAATAACGTGTAGATTCATCCAGTGTTAAATTCGAGAGATGTTTGCTGAACACTTCATTCTGATGTTCTTGTATTATTATTTTTACTTCATTAGTGACAGTATTTAACTGATAACAATTTAGTTACGATCATCGTTCGAAATCCTATATGAAAATGCAACGATTTCGTTCGATTACGGGAGCGCCTGCTGCGCGACCGAGACTCTGCCAATACGGTCTAACAATTCCCGACGTTTCCACGGCGCAGCCAGGCCACAAGGGTACACTCGAGGAACTAATTTTAGTTTTAAGTAATGGTGGCGCAACACGCGCCGCGCGGGCCTGGCCAGCCTCGTTACGATTGCCGGAGGATGGTCGGGTGGAAAGTCACGACGACGAAGGAACCCGAGCGAGTCCAAGTGTCGTCTCTGATCCATAAACACTCCGAGAGAGAGAAAAAGGTTGAAAAGACCGGCTCAGAGGGAGCGACGGAAGAATGAACGAGGGTGGATGGGGAAGGGTTGCAGCAGGCTGGAATGGTGCATCGGTTTTTAGGATCGTCATGGGAGAAAGGAAGCTCGCGGGTCCGACACGCTCGTTTCCCTCGCTGGACCCGACCCCGATCTCGAAAAGAGTCACCGGGGACTGCTTCCGGCTACTTCCTGTCTGCCTTCGAGCAGACTCCGCCAACGAGCTTCAGTTTGTTTTACTCAGGCTGCAGAAATAATGCCTGCGTCGATGAATAAGTCACTGGTGCATCGCGGCGTTAATTGAAAGAATTTTGATCGGCGATCGAGCGCTGGTCGATCGTTAGAAAAGTGGAGAATGAAAACGAATGATTGAGAACAGTTGGGAAAACGCAGTTACGTTCCAGCCCTTTGCGTTATGATTATTTTCCTACTTAGTTTGCTTCACATTCTGACGTTATTCAAATAATGTATTTGAATGAGATAATATTGTAGCATCGGTTGTTATAGTTAATCCGTAGTTATAATTTTAGTTGTGTTTAAATATAACAGATGGCCTGTTATATTTAAACTGTTGGCCATAGAAATATGATAAAGTATGAATGTGATGCGAGAAGTCCAACATGAAGTGCTATTCTTTTTTAAAAAACCAGAGTTGAGCGAGTTGAAAAACCGAGTCGTGAGAGAGCATTCAGAGAGAGCTGTTGAAGAGTGTCAATTGTGTTGTTAAAAAAGTTTATTTGAGTTGTTAATTCGTGTTGGTTGAATATTATTTGTCCTCTTTAATTGTTTGTTGTTCTATTATCGTTACTCCTATTAAATAAATATTATTTATATTATATCTCTACAATATACTATCTTATTTAGCTGCATAGATGTTTGAAATAACTACGAGAGTTTATTTGAACATGAAAATAATAACCTTCCTCTAAATGATTTCATTATTTCTCAGTTTTATTTTTTTTTTTTTTTATTTTGTACAAATGATGTCTCAAATACTTTATAATCCTTGTATGTCAACATTGTCGGCAACTAATCTTGTCATAAGCTTATTTTATTAGAATAATCGAATTAATACAAATTAATACGAAATTATTCAGATTTATATGAGAGATTTATATACTTTTTCCATGTTATTTCTAAAGCAGTACTAACAAGATAGTTGAAATAATTTATTATACCTACAATTTATTATACCAGATAAAATATATTCAAACCTGATTTGCGCTCTTAGGAGTTTGATATCTTATCTTAGGTAATAAAAAAGTTGTTTGCATTTCTATGTGTTAACAAAACTTTGCGAAACATGCACAAATATATCTGAGTGAAAATCTTTGAAATATTTATACATGTTTGTAGATACTTGTAAAATTTGCAGCGAGTTCTTTACTTGATTTGGCTAATGTTAATGATTTTTCTCATTTTACAATAATCGGCCATCGAAACTAGAATTTTTACCAGAGAAATAAAAGTGCGAGGGATAGAGAAAAGTTTATTATAAAACTAAAGAGCACAAGCTTTTACTCTTATGTTAAAAATTAATCTTAAAACTTTGGATTCAAAACCTGTACTTAAGTATTTGTGCTATTTTAACATAACAGCAACAACGAAAAACAATATTCTTCTTCTTGGAAGGTACCTAATTGTTTTAATGAATATAAAGTTTCGTTAGAAAATTTGGAACATTCTTTACATTTTGGATAAAACTGATTTTTCTGATGAACCAGAATACAATAATAATAATTTTCACCTGTAAATATAATTAATTAAATTTCCAATATTTAAAAAAAAAAAATAATACCGCGAATAAAATATTGATTTACTTGAAGAAGTCATGATTTCTTTTGGAATCTCAATAATACCTAAATTTTTTAGCAGAAGTGTACATACATGAGGCGGAACACAAACTGAATAGAATTAGACAATAACTTGTAACAATACTTTCAAATTATATTACAATTTAAAATAATAAATACAACGCCTCAAGGCATTTCGAACAAGGTACGAAAATTCGTTCAATCTGATTGTATCTCATTAGTCGAATAAAACTTTCTTGGACCTTGACTCGACGAACATGGCAGTATTACTTTTAATTAATTTAATTAACATCGGTACGGCTACGGAGAGGACAGAATAACATTTCTTGCGATACTTTTAGGAGAATTATCAAATATATGTCACTCGTTTCATTTTGATAAGAAGTTTTTAATTAATAAGTGCTATCGGAATAAAACTGCAGAATATTTATAACCATTAATCCTGTAATACTTTATAGTAATTAACGATTACAATTTTCCTTTTTCCATGTAAAGTATTATCACGTGCACGTGTATTGAAAAGCATACAAAACGTTAATTTATAATAATAATTTATTTAATGAAAATTTCATTTTTTCGTTGCAGAACTTTTGGAATCGTGGAAGCGGACGATCGAGATTGTATTCTACGTTCGGTGAGTTAGAATTCTGTTATTTTTCAAGTTTTCTCCACGAGAGTCAAATGTTTAAAGAAATTCGTATAGATGTTTAATTATTTTTTTAGTTTATTCTCAATCAAATACTGATTTGATTTTGTCTGATTTGTACTTGATATCTTATCTCAGATATGAAGAAAATTGCTTGCGATTACTCAAAGTTTAATTTTTATTAGATTATATAATAGAACTTAATCAAACATTTATTTTTTATTAATAGAACATTTATTGTACACTGCCAAAATGCAGGTACATCTGGGTCTCGTTTTATACGATATTTTTTCTCTGGATTCATAATTATACGTTTTTTATATAATTTGTTCGTAGTTACATGGTTTCTCTTGCACGTTTTAATCACAATTATACGATGTCTTTTATGAGTTTTGTTTACAGTTACACGATAAAATGATATAATTAGAAATAACAATTGACGTGTAATTGAAAATTAATTAATTAATGTTGACAAAGATATGTCATTCTGTACAAGTTTAATTAAGGGAGAACTAGAATTAATTTGCAAATTGTAACATTATTTCATTGTAAATGATCCCAACATCGAACATGATCACAATTAGCGTGAAATGATAATAAAAAAAAACACGTCGATAGTGATGTTATTTCTGTAAAAGGAAATTATTGCATTATAGAAAGTTGACAATGTTTAAAATTTTTTTAAAAAAATATGAATTTTTTTTTCATTTACCTCATCGTTGACGTTTTTACACAATTTCGGATTAGCCGTATGAAATGAGATCCAGGTTGTAATTTATTGTTATTTGTATCTTTATAAAATATAATATTTTTTAATCTTTGCACTGAAGAGATGTCGTGCTTACAGTGGATTAAATATCATCTAATCTTTTTGCAATATATTTATGAAAACGAATGATATATTAATAAAATCTTTTTATAAATACTTTGCTAGAAATTTCCAATACTAAGTGAATATAAAAAAATTAAATTATAAAAGTTCGAGAGTCAAAAAAATATTGACATAATAAATCTGCACTTAATTAACATTTAATGGCGGAATGATATTAGAAAAGTTATCAAATATCATTTTATTAGTTATAAATATTAAAGTTAGAAATATTTTACATACTGTTCAAATGTATAATAGAATTGCAATTACATAAATCCAACATAATCTTGTTAATTTAATTTCAGATTTTGAGAATTGTTACTACGTACATTATTCTTGTAGTAAAATTATTTATGGAAACCGATTTTATTAATATATTTCATTCATTTTCATAAAGACACTATAAAAAAAAATGATGTGTCAATGCTTTTCTAACTCATTATATATTTAGTGCAACTTGGTAATTAATAGAAATTAATAGTATGTAATAGTAAAATTGAGATTTACGTTGGAGTTGTATGATATGATGTAATACTGTGATGTTTGAACAAATACGTAAAACAACATAAAAAAAATAAATTAAATAACTCGAAAACAGTGGCAATTGTCAGTCAAACGACACTATTGAAATAATTTGCATTATTCGAAATAATTCGTAGAAACGAAACTTCTCATCGTTGTTTACGAAAGTTTATACAGAAACAAAAGCTGCAAAGAGATTTGCACAAATAATAACGTAACATCTATTTTTAGATAAAATAATAAAATTTAATTCATAGAGATCATTTTTTGTTAGTTATGATAGATTATGTTATTGAAGTGTTTCCTATATTTTTGGCCTTCGATGTTTGGGGATTTTCCTCGACACTTTTCTCCACGTATTGAATATTCACGTTGTTTTGGATAGAACGTGATCTCCCGGATCTTGTAAACTCACACATATTCTCTCTTGCTTCTGAAAACACTGAACTTAAACGTCTAATCATCGATTCAAAGGATGGACTTTTTAGATTAAAATAAAAACAACGCTCTTTGACTGTATATCACTGAGCGATGATTTTCAAAATAAATATATTGTACATTTACATAATAAATCTTTCACGTGTATTTAAAAAAATGTACAGTAAGAAAAGGAGAAGAATGAAAATTTAAAGGAGATATGAATTCTAATTATTTTTTATCCGCTATCGCGAATTTTGTAAAATGATAGAAAAAATTATGTTCCTAAGATATATGTGTCATTAACTCCTATATACTAAAACTAATAATAAATAAATAGTAAAGTAGTATATAAAATAGTATAATAGTAAATAAAGTAGTAAAAAATATATATATAATAGTAAATAAATTTACAATAGTAAATGAATAGTACATAGGAATTAATTGTTCTAGCAAATTCGCATTTGTTTGTGATTGCTTTAATGTTTAAGCGGTATCACATGTTAGAGAAAAATATATTCAATAAAATTTCATGGCAAATGCCGTTTAAACAGCAATGAGCAACTAATAAACTATTCGTTTTAATAAACTTTTACTTGGATCTAAGTTCTTTTTACAAGTGAAAGATCTTTTTTTTTCAAATGAAATAGAATATGTAAAAAAAAAAATGTGTCAAAAGTAAAACTACCTTCTTCTTGCTGTAGATCCTTCATTTATTGGAAAAACAATTATATTTATTGTTAGACCAATATAAGATTGGGTATTATAATTATACAGCATTACTCATCACGTAAAGAAAGTAGATTCTGTAATAAAATATGCAACTGTGTAATTTTAGATTATGTATTATAGATGGCCAATTTTAATCCGATATGGCCACTTTGTCTTTTCTGAATCCATACTACCAGGTCTAGAGTTATGGTGTCCATGCTAGGACATTATTTTAAGCTTCCTGAAGAATTCTTCAATAATATTTTTGATGTTTGTCTCCATTCGAATTCTCATTGTGACATTAATCCATTTTTTATTTTTATTTTTAGCAAATTGTACTTCTTGATTGCACAACTCTTTCATTACTGGGAATTCCAATATGACTAAGATTCTATTTTTCTTCTAGAATGATTTTTTGATGAATTTTAAATATTTTATTATTTATAATTGTTATTGCATCTTTAAAATCAATAAATATTACAATTTACAGATAAAATTTTTTATAAACATGTTCTGATGCACTTCATTCTACCATGGAAAAAATAATAAATATACAATAATTTATATGTAACAATTTTTGCACGGGAAAGAGTTCTAAATATTATGGAAAATTTAGACTTTTATGAAAAAATATTTTGAAATTCTTAAAAACTTTCTTAAAACACGACGTGTAAGAGTAAAACTAAATAACAAACTCAGATTCTAAAATAATTTTCAACTAAAACTGTTTTCCACCGACTTGTTTTATTATTGTATGAAGTAGAATATCACGTCATTGGTGACTCAACAGTTCCGGAGAAAAATAATATTGGCAGTTCGTGAGTTTAAACGTGATCTCATAGTGCAAATGATTAATAATCAGGAAGCAGTAAAGATAAATTATAATACAATGAAGTTTTTCTTGTCTTATAAAATATAGTACATACTTACTACAATATAAGCTGAGTAATAATAAATTGAATAAAATAAAACACCTAAATACTTCGACTACTATTGACAATAAGAAAAAAATTCATCAGATTAAAATTTCTCGGTATCAAAAAATATATAATTTGATATCAATAATTTCTTTTTATAAATGAACATAGGGAATATATATAAAGCTCAAATTCGTTTTTCAAAATGGAATCATACAACTTCTAATGCATTATAATAGACTGATACATAGATAAGAAAAATATAGACACTTGTCTTTCGTAAAATAGATTTTACAAAATCAGAATTAAAATATTTACCAAACTGATGCTTTCTGAATAAGTTAATATTTTGTAACAATTTTGTAACAAAGAATGCCGAGATTTATTAATGCATTAAATATTATACGATTCCATTTATAAAAACAAGCTTCACCTTTTCCATGCATTCAGCTAATTAAAAAAAAAAAAAAAATAGATATTAAATTATGTGTCGTTCAGTCCTTTGACATCGAGTGCTATTACCAATAATAATCAAAATATTTAACTGTTCTGTTTTATGCTTTTACTCACCCTGTATATAGATGAAAGTATATCTCTTCCAATGTAATGATCATTTAACTGCTAAAAACTCAGAATTTCCAAGCTGACAATAGACTCGTTTTCTCGTAAAGTATCTATTTTTCATCGCCTGTTATTCAACCCAAGAGTGGCTCGTATCGGTAACGAATAAGAAGCGAAGAACAAATGGTTAACCGATCCGCTAAATTCTTCTCCGTTAGCTGGCGCACTGTATCTATTGGGAATACAGTAGAACGAATCCATTATACGAAATATCTTTCATCGAAATGTTCTATTATTTCGAGTAAAAGCGGGGGGAATCCCTCGGGTTTAATCGACACTGGACTCATTCGTGTTCGACGTTTTTCCCAAAGAGGAATCTAAGAGGGAAAATAACACGTGCGGCTTGGCTCGGACAAAGATAGGAAAGGAGATAAGAAGGATTGGTCAGGGAAGGGCACTTCCGGTCTTAAAAGGGTTATATCGCGAATAAACGCGCAACAGTGAACGGTGGCTCTTTCACTTGTCGCGTTTGCCTGATATAAAGACGTTTCATCTAATTATTTTACATATTGATAATTATTTTTGATAATTGATTTTATTGATTTTATTTAATAATTTTTATATATTTGAAACGTCCTTGATTTAAAAGGACGTTGCTTCGCGGCCATTTTTGACCTATCACACTAAACGAAGAGAAGCACAGTCATTCGTTAATACTTGTTAATTAATTTAATTGTTAGGATGTTGGTGTATTTTTGGGAAATTTAAGGGTCGATGGTACAGCAAGGAAATGATTCTACACGAAAGAAGGAAGAATAAAATTTTTTCATTCAGGGCTCCGATATATTATTAGGGATTCCAGTAAAATCAAATTTGAAGATTTATCAAGCACTGTTTAAATTTAACCAATTCTAACCTGATCCGAGATAAATAACGAACAGGAAGTTGTTAAAATAAGTCAGAGAAATACAAATTTTTTTTACAACACTCTTGGTTTTCGAGAAAATTCAATCTCAAGTCTGTACTACACTAATTTTTAATCAAAGCTATTTTTAATCAAAGTCTATTTTCTCGAAGACAAAGTTTTTTTGAAAATGAAAAACTTTTATTCTACATTTTTTCACTTATTTTGGCAGGTAAAATAACCTGTTATCGATTAATTCCTATCTAGTTTAAAATTAGTTAAAAATCTTGAAATTTCTCTTTCTCAAAAACAAAATCATACTCTTTCTTTCGATTTATTCTTTACTGTAGAATCATTATTTTTCTGATTGCACCACCTCGGAAAGACCCTGTGTATAATAATCGAAATTTCACAGTGATCAGTATCTGTATTGTTTTTGAAAATATGAATAAACTTTATTAATGATAGTCTGAAAAATGACGCTACTTCCTAGTTTATTTTCAAATAGGTATCTTATCGCAAATTTAAACTTCTGTTCTAAAAATTTAGGACATTTTTTGTTTTTTATATTCAATTTATCGTACATAATAACATTTTTAAATGTCATATTTATTTTACAATACAAACAGCGTGTCTCAATATAGATGGTAAAATCGAGTAAAGAGTGATTCTACGTGGAAAAATAAGACGAAAAGAAAGAATAAAATTTTTTCATTAAAGCCTTCATTCAATTCAAAATCGAATTCGAAAATTTCTCAATTCCGTATTCAATAGATGTGAATAATCGATACAGAAATATTCAAAGTACAAAAATAGGAGAAAAATGTAGAATAAAATGTTTTCGTTTAAACTATCATTTTCAAGAAAATATATTTTGAACATATTTCGTTGCACACGTGTGCTTGATACATTTCCAAACACGAATTTTTCGAAAACGGAAGCTTCAATGAAAAAATTTTATTCTTCCTTTCCAATTCATTTTTTTACGTAAAACCATTTGTTACTCGGGTGTAACACCCTATAGATAAAAAAGATATTTGTATCTTTTCTATGAAGTATTATTTAATCTTGCCAGCTTTGAAACAAATGTAGCACTTGTTTTAGAATTTTGAGGTGCACGGAACGATACGGAAATAAATAAAGTGAAATGATATAATTGATAATTAATTGAAAAGTATTTTAACATTTTAATTCCTTTCTAATCATAATTGAATCCTAAATTTTATTTAACTTTTTAAATTATTGAATTATTTGTTATCAGAGTAACAAGTGTCATTGCATGAAAACAACATTTTTTATAGAGAACGGAAAATAAGCTTATATTCTGCAAATTCAAACAAAATCCTTGTTACAAATCAACAAAAATAAAATTGATATTGGTCAGATTTCTCGAAACGGTGCTGAAACGATTCTTTATATTAACTATATGTTATATACACTATTGTGCATAAATATTTGGACGGTTCTAAAATTTTTGGAAGTACATAAAATATACTTCAATTGAGTTCTTCAATTTAATTGTAATATATATATAGTTAATAGTATATAGTTATTCAATTGTAATGTATATAGTTAATATAGTATAATTATTTAATTGTAACATGTATAGTTAATAGCATAGTTAATATATATAATAAATAAAAAAGCAATAAATGAAGATGGCTGAAGAATAATTTGATATATTAATCAATTCTTTAAGTATATCTATTTAATATTGAGATATTAGAAGAATTTGAAGAAAAATTTGCCTTTAATCACATTGGTGCGCCAACTATTCATTAGAAGTGAATAAAATAGTTTTCTCAAATAATATAGGTGTATTCTCTGTTTCAAATTAAACTTAGCAGAGCATTTGATTTCAGCTATAGTGAAATATAGAAAGTTAACAGTCGATTGAAAACGAAACTAGAACTTCTGACTTTTGATTAAATGTCCAATTATTTATGCACAATAATGTACGATTGTAAGCAAGCATTTTTAGAAACAATGAAAATTAGAAGTATTCAAATAAAATAACAAGTATTCAAATGTATAAAATTTTGAAACCTTAATACCGAAGCACCAAAATCTGTCACGTTCAAAGTTCTCGATAAGAGTATTAATAATAATTTTACGAAACGACCTGATAGTAAAACAACAAGTCGGCACATAGTGAGGGTTTCTAAAGATTGTCTTTTTTATTCAAAGTTAGAATTCAGTCTGGAGTGCCTTGCTTTTCCAACAAGACACTCGCAATTACGTATAATAATTTTAAGTCTAATTGCAAGTGAAATAGGAATAACAAGAAAGAAAATAGACATTCCACTTTCCGCGAATCGTACTTTGCAAAAGTGATTTACGTATTATGAACATTAAGTAATCTTAGCCGGAATAAAAGTCACTTCCGACGAAGTAGCTGTTTCATTCAATTATTCTAAGGGAATCCTTAAGCACAATAAAACATTCCTCCCGAAGCAGCGGTATATTAAGAATATCAGCTGCTTAAGCCGAAGCATTAAATTTGATTTTAAATAAAACCTAGCGCAATGCTTTTCTTCCTTTACAAATAATTCCCCCATAATTCCTCTTGTTAAAACCCGTAAAGAGATAAAATTATAGAACGCTCAACATTCGTGAATTTGCTTTCATCTCACGAAATTGAACATTTTGTTGGCAAAACAAGATCGAATTCTAGTTTCAAATGAAGATAATCTTTGAAAACATCGACTACTTATTCTGTGTTTGTTAGATTGTTTTCGTAGAATTATTATTAATTCTTTGTGGTCTATAATAATTTTTAAAATATAAAATAAATAGTTATACCGAATGTGCTATGAAAATAAAAAGAGATCGAATTTCTTCAAAAGAATGAAAAGAAATAAAACCTTCTGGGATTTCCTACAGTGATTGATATGTATAAAATAATTTGTTTGCAGAAAGATATTGAATGCTTCTTATATGCTTCTTATATAAAAATATAATCTTTATAATCTCTATAATATATTATAATAAATAAATAATATGTATAATAATAGAAAGTAATAATTGTTATAATATAATTATAATATAATATTATATATATAGTACTATATATATATATTTTTTTTAAATATATTATTATTAATATGAAAGATTTACAACCAGAGATCATAACTATTATAACTAAAATAAAAAAAAATCATTGAACAATAATTATCTATTTTTTCGGTTAAATATTTTTTACTCACAAATAACGATCATAAATGACTAAAAATTTTTCTCGCTGCTATTAGTAAGTATTATTGATGAGGGAAATTTATTTCAGTTATTCGAAACAGTGCTGGAACGATTCTTTATATTAACTATATGTCATATACACTATTGTGCATAAATATTTGGAGAGTTCTAAAATTTTTGGAAGTGCATAAAATATAATTCAATTGAGTTCTTCGATTTAATTGTAATATATACAGTTAATAGTATAGTTATTTAATTGTAATATATATAGTTGTCAGTGAGAGAAACTCTATTTCAGTTGCTCACAGTTATCAATGAGAGAAATTTCGATTCCTCTTCTTCGTCAATTTCCATGAAAAATCAGAAAATAACTGTAGTTTTTAAAATTGTGCTGAATTGTTTTAATTTAAATGCAGAGTAATACTTCGTACTACTATGAACCACCGTAATGCAATTCCCTTCATCGATAATTGTTATGAACAACTGAAACAGAATTTCACTCATCAATAATTATTATGAAATAAATTTCCCTCATTGTAACAGAATTCTCCTCATCAACGATACTTGTATCGGTAATGAAAAATATTTTATAATCATTATAATCATTCTTTATTTCAAAAATCAGAATTTTTTAGTCATAGTGTGCTTTTTTAAATAATTTTCTCTACATTTCATGATTAATGTTCTTAAGTTCTTTAAATAATAAAGTTTCTATTACTAATGTTTTTCATAAAAATTTTAGGGTACTCATATTATTTTTGATTTCTAGTTACAACTAACTATAATATTCGGTATTTATACGTAATCTAAATAATAAAATTCGCTAAAATAAGATTGATGTTCCATCATGTAAAATCGTAACACAGGGTTGCAAAAGATTAATATTTCTTTATTCAAACTCGAAAACTTCGCACTCAGTTATCATACGAAATTAACGAATCAACTCTGAAATTTTTTATTATTTAATATAACAACATAAATGATAGCGATCATTAAAATTAATATAGAACAAAGACAAGCAGTACAAAAAGTATTATCTTAAAAAAGGTATTATTTCTGAATTTACAATTAATCTATACTATATTATTATTGATATAATCAATCAATATATACTATATTAATTCTATATAATTCAATATATACTACATAATATAATTAATTAATTTATACTATATTAATATAATTAATTAATCTATACTATATCAATCTATCAATATATACTATAATTATATATAATATAATTTATTAATCTATATCAATTTATTAATCTATATCTTTTCATAAATTTTGTTATTATATCGTGCAAGACGTCCTCATTTTCTTTTTTTTCAGGAATATAATAAAAATAATTAATATTATTCAAATTATTGCATGTTTCCGGCAGTATACATAAAGTTTAATGGTTGTCACAGTTTATGTAGTTATCGTGTGAACTAGAATGAAATAAAAAACATTATTTTAACAAAATAGCAGTGATGTGAAGCAGAAATTCATTAAATTTATAACTTTTTCTAGAAGGAAAACAATTGTTATTTATTTATTTATGTATTTATCGTATATTATTTATATATATAAAAAGTCACTTTCGATCTCTTTTCGTTTATATGTATATAACAACATAAATGATAGCGATCATTGAAGTTAATACAGAACAAAAACAAGCAGTATACAAAAAAATCTTAAAAAAAAGTATTATTTTAAAACGCAATCAAGCCAAATATTTTGTATTCAAAATTTCGAAACTCTTAATCTAACAACAATTTTTTTATAAATAACCCAAAATCAGCGGGTCCGAATGGAAATTGTTATTACAAATTATTATAAATTACTATCTAAAGGAAATTAACACCCACCATAAGACATAATCGTCTCGAAAGGAAAGAAACAGCACCAAGCCGTGTCGCTAATGACCAGAAGGTAGATGCGGCGTCAACTATAAATTAAAAAAAAAAAAAAAAATAGAAGGAAAAAAGA
>NW_025110098.1:37481-42382 GCF_011392965.1 Frieseomelitta varia | reverse complement strand
AAAAAAAAAAAAAAAAAAAAAGAAGAAACAGGAAATTCCAGTCGGCAATTACTTATCAATCCGCAATATTTCTGTCGCTTGAACGAGTCTTTCTCCCCGTCTTAAGTCGGCGAGTATCTGTTCCCCCAATAAACAAGCGGCTTCTCGCTTCTCCAGTCGCATTCCGGTAGCCCTCGCGTTCGGGTTTTCCACGTTGTTCCCCATCTTCCATTCAACCGGCGTTGCTGCCTTCTGAATTCTATTCCGACTTCCGTTACGCTGTTGAAGATCGTCGCTGGCTGGCTGGCTTGCTGGCTGGCAGAAGCGTGCCGTGACGTGGAAATGCAAATTCCGCCCATGCGGCTCGTTGAATTATTATTTTAAGTCCCGTAACGGCCATTCGCTACGGGAAAATCTCATGAAAATTAATTTATTTTAATGCACTCCTCGGTCCAGGCCGGGGACTGCAGCTAGAAAACGAGCAGACGAAAGTAACAGGGAGAGAGAGAGAGAGAGAGAGAGGAGAAACGGTGGTGGAAGCCCGAGGGGAAACGGAAGACGAGGAAAGAACCAGAGAAAGACGCCAGACGACGAGTTAACGTTCGACTCATGCGTCTTTCGACACCCTCGACGCCTCTGAATTTCACCACCGATTCCGAATCGCGAATTCGCTGCCGCTTCGCTGCGAATCGACCAATATTCCAATCGCGCCTTCACCGATCTGTGGATCTCTCAGATACCGTGTTTCATTTGCATTTTTTCCTTCTTCTTCTTCTTTCTCTTTTTTTTTTTTTTTTTTTTTGTTTTTTTTAAAAAAAAAAAAAAAAAATAGGTGGGAGGAAACTTTTGACCCATCTTATAGTTTCTAATAACAGGTGCATTTGTTGATGCTCATCAATGATCAAACTCATAATTTCGAGTAACAATGTTAGAACGAAGGATCAAACGAGCCAAAAAGAATTTAATACAGGATTAACAGGGGCCGGGGTTTTGTTACACTTGTTCGAATCGAGCCGAGGCAAACAACACGCTCTTGTCCGTAGGGAGGATCTTCTCGGGAAGCAACAATTCGAAGGGATGCAAATTCGCGTCGAGGACAAGGTTGCTGGGAAGACGCTTAAATCCTTGCAGCTAATTTGGAAGCGGGCCGCAACCGACAGTTGCAGAAATTACCGTGGCAGAAGCCCTCGGTACCGCCCAATTCTAACTGCACACACAAGTTCGTTATGAGTCAGTCGTTCGTAAATCGAGCGCTTCCAGTCGACTGAATATCCTACACCAATCCTCCGGTGCCTTGAGCACCGCCTCGCTGGTTAACTCTCTTCTTCTTTCTCCGGCCGATTTTCCTAACCCCTAACGAGAGATCACACGAAACGAAGAAACTTTTCGTTAACCTGGTAAGTTTTCACCCGAGAATCGGGGGAAAAAAATACGGTCGGTGGAGTTTCCGCAGTTCGATCGGTTCCATCGACGTGAGTCTGCACGGGTTTCAGTGAAATATTCCAATTCGAATTTTATGGGCGAGAATGCATTTTATAAATATATAAAGCACGGTTATGTCGGGTAGGATTTGAAACGAATCTAAAAATATACTGCATATTTATACATATTTGAACACTGGTAGACAAGTTTTATAAATATACTGTTGCGGTAAAATTTGAAACGAATCTGAAAATATATCGCGCGACGAAAGTACTTGAACACGTAAATACCTGTGTATCGGATTCACAAGTGATGCGAATGTTTTTTGGGGGAATTACTTTTAAAATGATGGAAATTATTATTGGGAGAGTTTTGTAAAATTTACGAGAAAAGGGTAAAATAATATTGCAAAAAAAATATGGAGGAGTTGGTCACTAGTCAATTTGCAACAAATGATTTTTTATTTTCACTTATGTAATGAGATGATACAATATACTTCCTATATATGTGATTCTACTAGCACATATACACACAAATTGCAAAATATTTAATATACATTTTGCAGAAATCACAAAAGTAATTAAACAATTATTCATTGACTGGCAAATAAAATATTACACTGCGATAAAGGTCTATGCAAATATTTACCTAAATATCTTCTAACTTTTACCTTGTAAGTTATAACTATAATACCTCCTAACATTTTCAATTTGCTTCGAAATTTAACCAATGTAATCACGAAAATCCTATCTGACCACATCGGTGAAACTTCAAAATATTTCGCGTAAAACGTGCAAATAATTTTGCGGTAAATATTCCAACAGTTTCATAACGTACACCAACGTCTCCGCTGTTCTCACCCACATTTTTGTCCCTTTGCGAAAAATATCGCAATTTCTCCGAGAAAATGTAACAATGTCGTCGTTGCCTCACGCTCGCTGAAGATCCTTCTTCCTGTCTCACGCTTGAAAGTTTATTTATTACGAGCGCCGCTGTCTCGTTGGTGGCAACAAGAGACGATGAAATGAACCGTGACGGAAGTGTGGTTAACGCCAGCGAATTAAGAAAGGATAAGTCGAACGTTGTATCCGCGTAAAGTTCAACGAAGGAGAGACGTTCAACCAGACGTGCATCCAACGTTCTCTCGCGTATCCTTTCTTTCCATATCGCCGCCAGAGACGAAGCGAGAAATCAGACGAGGAAGAGGAAGAAGAAAAGGCAGGAAAATCTATTGGAAGACTCTAAGAAGGGAAAAAGCTGGCCAATTATATCCGGCGTTGCACTATGAGTAACGAACCGAGAATCGCCGTCAGTGCTTGCGCAAACGCCAGCTACGATAATGCAGAGATGCTCGACAAAGGAGAGACTTAAATACTTCTCGCGCATAAGAGCGGAGCTTTGGACTCTGGAGAAAGTAGACGGTCGGAAATTTTTGAAATCAGAATTTCGCGAGGGACCTCCCTTTCACCCTGGACACCGGTCGCTCCTGTCAAATTGAAATTCCGCTAATTAAAAGTTGAAGAGAATGAAGAAAAAACGAGGAAATGGTGAAGAATGGAAAAGAATGAAGAAATTTGTACAATGAGTCCGCGAGTCAAAGAACAGTCTAAGGGATCACTTTTTTTTTTTGAGATATTTGAAAGAGCAACGTTTGTTTTGGGGTTTCGTTAGCCCCTAATTTTACGATGCTGGTGAAATGCATTATCCTGTACGTATATCTGACAATTTTGCAATTCGTAACAAAATTTTCTAGAGGAATAAGAACTTTACATATCGATTCTCGATTTTTTTAAAAAAACTGCATTTGTTACCATTTTTTCTAACGAAACACTCGTATATCACACTTTTACATACATTGTTTTTCTATCTCTTTCTTTTTCTGTGACAATGACGTTGTGACGATCATAACTTACATTTTATGAGTCTCGCGTATCTTCTTCTTCCTCCTCAACAATGTCACAGTATCTATAACTTTGCCTCACTTTTCTGCCAACTACATATATCTCTTTTTACGAGCTACACTTTTATCACAGTATACAGTGTACAAAACTTGAAGCGAGCAATTGAAAAAATCAGAAATCCCAATTTTATAAAACGTTGCCTATGTACGATCGCCAAAATCCTGATCTCCACCGGATCTGTTGCTAAGTCTGATTACATTCTAGATCATTCTTAAAGATTTCACGACAGCATCAGTGTTCTAATTCTCGTGAAAGAAAGTGGAGCACCGGAATTTCCCGTGTGGATATAAATCCAGCGAGTGGCCGGCTCATTGTGCCGGATTCTCAATGAGTTTCCGTATCGCGGGCCAATGACAAAACGAATAATTTATCACGCTCTGCCAACGGCACACACCCTTCCCCCTCCCACCCCCAGGAAGTCGTGCAACTTCCACGAGGAATAATTCAATCGCCTTCGCGGGAGGCGAGGAACGATCGAAAGTTCCGAAAGGCACGTTCTTAGAGATTTCCGGGGATGGCTATTGGGCGAACACCAGGCTACCAAGAGGAGTCTGTCTCTCTTTCTCTCTCGGAGAACCCGTTCCTGCCTTTCGCCTCTCTATATCATAGCAATTTTCCAGCCGAGCAGACGCGCGCCCGTTTCGAACCTCGCCTCCGAACTCGCTCGAGAACTTGGAATGATTTGTACCGCGAGATCCTAACCCTCCTCAAACCTCCACCCCCCCCCCCTCTTCATCCTCCGTTCGTCCAGCGTGTCGTGACTTCGCCGCAGAACATCGTCTTAAACTCAAGTTCGCCAACTTGCTCACGGCTATGCATGGTATTTAACCCCTCGCGATCACTGGTTGATGTTATCCGTCCGTTGTTGGATGGAACAGATGTGAATCTTCGCGGACAAATGACTTTGTCCCGGAAGTTTAACGTACACCGGGGTATACCGAGGGGTGTTTTCGCTGTTTCGTTATTTCTCGGCGTCAGATTCAAATTTCTGCAGAACATCCCGAAACTCTTGTTTTGATGTGGCTATATACAAACTACTGATTACAAGCCCCAAATTATTGATAAAACTGAAAAATGTTATAGTTTCGGTTTAATAGTATTAATAAAAATATCATCGAGTAACGAGTGTATCAACTTTACTGAATATCGTGAATATCGTGTCCTGCCTAAACTGGACGTTTCTACTTATGCAGGGACTCGTGTATGTTACGTACCAAAGCGAATTAAGAAGTTGATAACAACTGTACTATAAAATATTATAGTTTCGGTTTGACATCAATAAAATTACTGATATGTTATAGATTCGATTGATATCGATATTAATAACAAAATCAGCAAGTGACAAGTGTATCAACTTTACTAGTGAATATCGTGTCTTGCACAAACTGGACGTTTCTACTTATGCAGCTGTTCGTGTATGTTACATACCTAAACATTGAGAAGTTGATAACAAATTAATAATATACTGTAAAATATTATAGTTCCGGTTTGATATCAATAAAATTACTGATATAGTATAGACTGATATCGGTATCAATA
>NW_025110098.1:23530-37348 GCF_011392965.1 Frieseomelitta varia | reverse complement strand
TAATATACTGTAAAATATTATAGTTCCGGTTTGATATCAATAAAATTACTGATATAGTATAGACTGATATCGGTATCAATAACAAAATTAGCATGTGACAAGTGTATCGACTTTACTCGTGAATATCGTGTCTTGCACAAACTGGACGTTTCTACTTATGCAGAAGCTCGTGTATGTTACATATCTAAGCGAATTGAGAAGTTGATAACAAATTACTAATGTACTATAAAATATTATAGTTTCGATTAAACATCAATAAAATTACTGATATATTATAGATTCGACTGATATCGGTATTAATAACAAAATTATCAAGTGACAAGTGTATCAACTTTACTAGTAAATATCATGTTTTGCACAAACTGGACGTTTCTATTTATGCAGAAGCTCGTGTATGTTACGTACCTAAGCATTGAGAAATTGATAACAAATTATTAATATACTGTAAAATATTATAGTTCCGGTTTGATATCAATAAAATTACTGATATAGTATAGACTGATATCGGTATCAATAACAAAATCAGCAAGTAACGAGTGTATCGACTTTACTAGTGAATATCGTGTCTTGTACAAACTGAACGTTTCTACTTATGCAGAAGCTCGTGTATGTTACGTACCTAAACATTGAGAAGTTGATAACAAATTATTAATATACTGTAAAATATTATAGTTTCGGTTTGACATCAATAAAATTACTGATATAATATAGACTGATATCGGTATCAATAACAAAATCATCAATTGACGAGTATATCAACTTTACTAGTGAATATCGTGTCTTGCACAAACTGGACGTTTCTACTTATGCAGAAGCTCGTGTATGTTACGTACCTAAGCATTGAGAGATTGATAACAAATTATTAATATACTGTAAAATATTATAGTTTCGGTTTGACATCAAAAAAATTACTGATATAGTATAGTACTGATATCGGTATCAATAACAAAATCAGCAAGTAACGAGTGTATCGACTTTACTAGTGAATATCGTGTCTTGCACAAACTGGACGTTTCTACTTATGCAGAAGCTCGTGTATGTTACGTACCTAAGCATTGAGAGATTGATAACAAATTATTAATATACTGTAAAATATTATAGTTTCGGTTTGACATCAAAAAAATTACTGATATAGTATAGTACTGATATCGGTATCAATAACAAAATCAGCAAGTAACGAGTGTATCGACTTTACTAGTGAATATCGTGTCTTGCACAAACTGGAGGTTTCTACTTATACAGGAACTCGTGTATGTTACATAGCATTAAAAAGTTGATAACAAATTACTAATGTACTATAAAATATTATAGTTTCGATTTGACATGAATAAAATTACTGATATGTTATAGATTCGATTGAGAGATTGATAACAAATTATTAATATACTGTAAAATATTATAGTTTCGGTTTGACATCAATAAAATTACTGATATAGTATAGTACTGATATCGGTATGAATAACAAAATCAGCAATTGACAAGTGTATCAATTTTACTCGTGAAAATCGTGTCTTGCACAAACTGGACGTTTCTACTTATACAAGAACTCGTGTATGTTATGTACCTAAACATCGAGAAGTTACAAATTACTAATGTATCTCAGCATTGAGAAGATAACAAATTACTAATGTACTATAAAATATTACAGTTTCGATTTGACATCAATAAAATTACTGATATGTTATAGATTCGATTGATTTCGGTATCAATAACAAAATCAGCAAGTGACAAGTGTATCGACTTTACTCGTGAATATCGTGTCTTGCTCAAACTGGACGTTTCTACTTATGTAGGAACTCGTGTATGTTACATATCTAAGCGAATTGAGAAGTTGATAACAAATTACTAATGTACTATAAAATATTATAGTTTCGATTAGACATCAATAAAATTACTGATATATTATAGATGCGACTGATTTCGGTATTAATAACAAAATTATCAAGTGACGAGTGTATCAACTTTACTAGTAAATATCATGTTTTGCACAAACTGGACATTTCTACTTATGCAGTAGCTCGTGTATGTTACGAGCCTTAAACATTGAGAGGTTAACAATTATATGTAGCTGCGAAATTACAACACTGACTTTTGAGGTAAATTTTCTTTCTCAAAGGGAAGCTTTTCCCACTACTTTTCAAAAAACATTTGATTAAATAAGTGTAAAAAGTCGCGCGAAGAAATAAACACCTGAAACCTAGAAACAAACCCTTGCCCCTGCGAACGTAATTTTAGCGAAAGTGACTTTCGAGACGGTCTTTCCTCGACGTGTTTTCAAAAGAAAGCGCTCGCCGTTACGCTTCGAGCTCTTGAACGACGTTTGATTAAAGAAGTCCGACCGTCGGAACACAGCGGCAAGACGTCGGAGGGGTCCAGTGTTCTCTCTCGAGTTGTGGCCGCGACAACGCTTAATGCGGCGTAACGTAACGCGACGTAAATATTAAAGCGCGACACGCCGCGAGACGGCTGGTTTCGTGGCAGTCAAAGCAAAAGATCGTCTTACGAGAAGCGGTTGCTGCGTTACCGCGTGAGGGTTGAATGTAACCGCGTGAACTTTCACGTGAGCCTCTCGCTCTAGCCTGGCCAACCGGTCTCTAGTCAAAAGATTGCACAGACGATACGGCGGTAGTATGGCGAAAGGAAAAAAAAGAAAAAAAAAGAAAAAAATACATCAAAGGAAAAAGAACCACGGCGCGGTTGGTACGTTGTTTCTGCGCGCGGAGTTTTTCGAAAACAAACGCGCGGTTTTAATGGCGTCTCGAAAGAAAAGCAAGCGTTTCTTTATGTAGAATTCCTCCCTCTCTCCCTCTCTCTCTCTGTCTCTGTCCTTCTCGAAGAGTAGCTCTCGGTTCCAGCTTTAAAGGATTAGAATCTCTTGCGCCAAGTTTTTGAATCTGAAGAGCCTTTAAACCCCGTGCGTGTCCCATTGGATTAGGTTTTTTTCACCGCCCGTACAAAAGATCTACAAACTCGTCGAGTTTCCTCTCCGCGACGTAAAAAACGTATCAAAGGAGCCGTTTCCTTTTCGCTTTTTTTCTTCTTTTCTTTCCTCCACCCCTCTTTTATCAGGCTGCTTCAAGTAAAGAGGACGTCGAGGAAGGTTTACGTTCTACGTATCGCATTAATCTGGCAGGATGCTCTTGAAACGCGTGACCCAGAGCGCAGTCTACTTACCCGGAAGATTAAAAACCTTCGCGTAGATTCTATGGCGCCTACCTCTCGGGACAGAGTGCGTCGCTGCCATCCTTTGCATTCGCGCGACAGTGTCAAACATATTGCACAGAATTTTTCAACAACAAGCGGAAACACGACGGCGGAAGGGATAAACCAGTTAGTTGTTCGAAACTTTGCGGAACAGGCTAGCACGGCCCTGGGTAGCGTCGAAACGCGATGAGAAACGTTTCCAGCTTCACCTTTATGAGGCCTCTAACCGCAGAAACGGTAATTTTATCGAGTGTCTAAATAGTTAAACGCCAAAGGATATTACGCCGCGCGAAGGTGTGTAACAAAGCACCGGGCGGAAACAAGAGCGTAAACGTAAAATATGGATGGGATCAAGTCCGGTATTTATTATATTCAAGTTTCGCTTCGTGAATTTCGAACGCCCGCCTGGAAAGTTTCGACTGTTTCAATGAGAACGAAACGCTCGCATCTCGTATTCATTCTCCGCGAGCTGGTTCCTATCTCTTGCTCATAAAATTTTACACTCACTAGACTTATCCTAGACGTTTAGAAAGTATCTTTCGATTAAATGATTGAAAAATATATCTCGTCGGGAATTTAGCCTTCAATTCTGGGACCGAAAAGTCAATCGTGCTCTTTCTTTTTTAATAATTCAATCATTTCTTCGTTCGTTGTCCCAATTAAACAAGTGCATATTTGAAGCGATCTCGATGGAACAACAAGATAGAAATGAGCAAACGACAAATGGAAGAACGAAAACTTGTAACACTGTCCGAAGAACGAAATTAGAGAAATAGCAAATAAAAAATTACGGACGCACCTATCTATTTACATTCTCCTATCTCTAGCGCGCAAAGCGAGATGGAATATCGGAGACTCGGGCCAGACAGTTAAATTCCATTTTCCTTTGCAAAATTCCGCTTACGTTTCAACACCCTCGCCTTAATATTCCCCCCGGTGCGCTCTAATAGCACGTCAAAGCCCGTTACAACGACGCCCCGTGAATTGGAAACTTCATTTTGGTTAAAGTCAGACGAACTCCCGCTTTTACCACTTTGCTGCAACAACACCTATTCCCTTACTCGTTTCTCTTCCCCCGTTTTTTTTTTTTCTTTTTCTCTTTCTCCCGTTTCCCCTTTCTTTCTTTGTTTACCCTTCGTTTCGTAGTTAGCCAAGCGGTATTAAAGATATTACGGGCAAGCAGCCGGCATACACACACCAGTTCTCCGCTGTTTCTCAACGAATACCAGAGGAGGGATTAAAACCTTGGTGTGAGCTTAATACCGGAAGCGGCGTAACCTGGCCAACGCCGACGCCCGAACCGCCACTTCCTCAACAAGTACACGGAGTGGAACGCTTGAAAACATTCGACCTGGAGGCCACCTTCCTACGTAATCCTATTAATCTGTGGGAGGAGGGAAATGTGCATCGTCTGGGTAACTCTCTGTTTTTCAGTTTAATCGAATGTCGAATTTTATCGACAACTAGCTGCGACGCTTAACCGTTTTAACCTCTTGCGCTAGTAACTGGTTCACGGACCATAACGAGTGACCAAACTGTATACAATAGTTTAATTCATCTTCTCTTTGAATTCATCGGTAATTACTAAGAGGTAACAAATTTATTATATATTTTAGTTTTGTCTGGGTTATGTTTCAATATACTTAAAACTGAGTAAATATTGCAATTTTGGGACAAATATTCTCGACATGAGTGGGCATGTCGTTCCAGCGCAAGAGGTTGAAAGTGTGTGCCCGTGTCGCAAAAAATATAAGAGATTTATATATTGCGAGTAGATTTATATAGAGATTTATAGATTCACAGATTTATAGATTTGTAGATTTATAAATTTATAGAGATTCATAAATTCATAGATTGATAGATTTATAGATTCATAGATTCATAGATTCATAGATTCATAGATTTATAGATTCGTAGATTCGTAGATTCGTAGATTCGTAGATTCGTAGATTCGTAGATTCGTAGATTTGCAGATTTATAGATTTATAGAGATTTATAGAGAGATTTTATATATTACGAGATTTATATATTACGAGTAACACAGAAAATTGTCAATTCTTTGTGACTTTCTTGTGAGTTTACTCGTCGTACACAGCTAAAAGGTGTGAGAGATAAGTTGCATCTATGAAAATATATAGAGTGTCTGTAGAACAAGTGGAATAAAATTATTCCACGTGCGAAGGTGTCTGTTTAACTAATCAATTAATTCACTCGAAAAACTACGAACGATACAATGATGTAATTTCAGTAATTTCTCAATTTCGTTGTTCGATTTAAATCGGCGGTTAATTCTTAACAAGCAAATGATTTATTGTATGAAATATATCTATAAAAGTACTTTCGTCATACGAAATAATAATACTAACTCGGAACAAACTAAAATAGCGTCATACGAAAATAATAATACTAACTCGGAACAAACTAAAATAGCAATCCACGAACGATTCAACTATCCATTATTTTCACAAGGAAAATGAAAAATCCTTCCGTGGAGAAAATTTAGAGGAAGGGAAAAACAAGTTAATGGAAATTTCAGTCAAAAGAATTGCGAGGAAAGTATCTCCATTGAGAATATCTCAATTCAAGATACGCTTGAGGGAATTCTAGAAAAATATAAAGCAAACTCGTGGCCAACGCGTAACGCGGATTCACAAGACGAACAAGAAGTCACGTAAATTGCCGCGAAGTCACACGGATTACCAAGAAATTACGAAAACACAGGGCGAAAAGTATCAAACGTCGGGAACGGTCGTTCGGCGCGACAAGTAATCCAGGTCCTTTGAGATCCCGGCATCCCTAATTAGACATGACTCGCTTATTTACAGACGTAATTTCATCAGTCGCGCAACTTTCTTGACAATCCTGTCTGCACGCGCGAGGAATAGAGGGGAGCACGGAGGATTTCTCGGCGTTTAATTTTCACGGAACAGACACCGATGAGATGGCGAATATTCCCAAAACGACAGGACCGTCCTATCCGGTTGCTTCCTTCCGCGGATTAAATCCAGAAGTGTACGACGCGTTTACACGCGCGACGAAACGCCGCTCCTAGTAAACTTCGACTCCTCCTTGTTCGCAAACTTCGTAAAACAGGGTTACTTTATCGGGCGTGAACTTCGTACAGCGAAATTCTTCGCGTTGTGACGAGAGATTCGATCGATGGCCAGAGTCATTTAGAAATTAGGATCGTAAAATCGCTATGCATCTCTTTACCCTTCGGAATACACGAGGTTGTGTTTCAACCTCGCGAGGAGTTTAAATAAGTTTCCTATCTGGCAACGTTGGTTATTTTGGCATTTGACATCGGAATTGGGATCGACGTTTCTGGGTTAATATATTGGGGAATATTTTATACACGAACACGATGATATTAATAGTGTGGCAAAAGTAGAATATCAGCGATCAGGACAAATGTTTTCGGTACAGTACTTTGACCTTTTCAGTTCAATTCTACAGACTTTTAATTAATCATTTCCCTCCGAATAATCCGTGTCGAGAAGTCCTCGAGAAACAAGTGTTTGCACAGATATTTATTTCACAAATTCAATTCGTATATGAGATGTTGTTTTTCGACTCTGAATTTCTGTCAGAAATTTTATTCCGAGGCATTTCAGTTGTGAAACACACACGTTTCCAATACGTATTCGGTCGTAACAGTAAGAGACGTAACAAGAGGAAGCAGTTACAGCTAGAGAACTTCGTTGCGCCGTGAAATGACGTCTATTCGAGTAATCTCGATCCCAGATAGTTTCGAAATTAGTCCAACCATTTTACTCGGCGCTGTTATTTTATCAATTACGGAGTTGAGTAGTTGCAAGAATTTGACCTAATAGCGTACACACTATATACCACTATATACCATTTACACGTTACTTATTTATTGTGCAACTTAATTCAGTCCAAGTCGATCTCTTATGGAACGGAATATTTAATAATTAAAAAATACTGTATCAAGGAAACTTTAATATTTGTAAAACTGCTATGTCACAACGAAAGCGCAGTTTTCATTTTATAATTATTCACGTGATTCCTTTGCGAGAAAATTCTTCCTGCCGATGTTATTCTTATTTTAATCGCCTCGCAATATTCATAAAAACGAAAGTGCTAGATGTGTTGAACTTTCCATCATTTAACAATGCTTTCGCGTACGACAGCCAAAAAAAGAGAAATATGGAACCTAACAAAGAGAAGAAGCTCGTTGGCAAAATTAAGGATACGTGCAAGCTACAAACTTAAAAATTCACCCAACCAAAAAAAGAAAAAAAAAAAATGTCGCGAACCACAGGAAACGAAGAGTGTCCTAATTTCGCGACGCGAGACACCGCGAAAATAACAAAGACGAAGATGGCGCGGGGCGACAATGGGCGAATTCCCAGTGTTTGCGCCGTTTTTCCTCGCATTTCGCGGGGGAGGCAGAATGATAAAAATCCGGCGGAATTGTTGAATCTTCTCGAGTGCAGGGATTCCTCGGTCTCCCTGTGCGGGAGTTTTAAAACTATTTGAAAAGTAAAACGCCTGGATACCATCGGCCAACCAGAGAGAGAGAGAGAGAGAGAAAGAGAGGGACGACGAAGAGAGAGAAAAAGAGAAAGAACGGCATCTCGGGATCCATTTAACTTTTATGACGCCACGGCGCGGTCTTTTTACCGTTTTTCGATGGACCGTAGCTTCTTTCTCTTTCTTCCGAGAGTGGGTGGAGTAGGGCAACCATGCCGAAAAACTCCACCCTCTGTCTGTTCGCGAGCAGCGACGTGCCGCGATTTCCACCGATAACCAGCCCAGCCTCGCTCCTCTCGTCGTTTATTTCGAGAACGAGGCCGTAAACAGAAGGAGGGAAAACATAGCTGGAGAAAATGGAAGGAGAGATAACAAGAGAGAGGATGACTGAGAGGGTGGCAAGCGATCAAATTGTTGAATCTCCTGGTGTTCTCAGTTGTTATCTCTTGAGTGAATTTGATGCATTTTTCGTACAAAGTGTTCGCGAAAAATACAAATACACAGATTACGTCTATTTTTCTAATAACGTGGCAAAATATGGAATTGCAACTGATACTCGTTGTCTCAAGTTGCCTCCTAATCATCACACCGCATGTTACACATTCAACGCTGAAGCGAGCATATGGTGAAAGACAAACTCCGAGAATTGAGCAAGTTTCAGTATACTTCAGTATGTTCTTCCTCGGGTAAAAATTGCGAGAATGAAAATCTGAGAAGTACATCAACTTGCCCCGGCTCGCGTAATATCTCGTTCGTTTCATTTTTATTAGATAGAAGACTACTCGCCGATGAACAACTTTGGGCTGAAAATTCATTTTACAATGTGGGAAGAAACTTTCGTTCCCCACGGAGAGCGAGTCGAAGATGAAAGAAGTAAGAAGGGGAGAAAAAAGAAACGAACGGAAAGAAAGGAACAGAAGAGAGAGAGAGAGGGAAGTGAAAAGAAAGAAGGAGGACAGCAGGAGCAATCCCGGAGTTCTGGAAATCGGTATAAAAGGATATCGCGTACAGATATCGACGGAGCGGCTGATCGGAAATTCAATCACGCCGTTGCGAAGCGTTTTTAACTTTCGAATCTCTACCTCTTGTCGAACAGGGCGGCGGAGGATTTTTCACCCGACGCGGGAAAACACTCGGACGATTCTGCTGACCGGCGTAAAAACCGAAACGGGCGGAGCTCGTCCTCGGCTACAGGACGGTCGTAAGGCGCGAGGATTGACGAATGAGTCGGTGCTTTACCAGCGAACGCTTCTTCGGTGTTCGTCGCAAGAAAGAGAGACTCTCCGGAGATTAAATCCAACATACAATTACGGGGGAAGGAGATAGGGATGATCGGCTAAAAGACGAGAAGGAACGTCTGGCTAAATAAAAACAGTGGTGAGGAAGAAAGATGGAGAGCGGGTGCAATTTTGAAAATTGGTTGAAAAGGGAAGGCAGAAAAAAAAAAACAAAAGTTGCTGATAAACGTTCGCGCGGGTACGATTTCAAAAATTTTCAATTTCTTTCTGGAAATAAGAAAAGCTGTTTCACAGACGGGATTCACACTTTCACGATCGTCGTTTTCTCGATCATTCTCGCTTGAAAGAGTTTTACATTATGCGCAGAAACGTAGAAGAGTGTCTCGTTTCCGCGTGAGTCCCAAATATCTCCTAAAAAAAAAAAAAAATATTTTATAATTTGAATGATACCAAGTAATACATTTTACCTTCGATTCTAAACTTTCAAATAAAGAACCACAGTCTATTGACGAGGAATTTCAACTTGTCCAGCGTTTATCAAATTAGAACACTGGAATCGCGATAAGATAAACGCGCGAAAGTCCGTGGGACACGTAAACCATACGCGTGGGCTTAGCGTCTAAAGGCGCAGAGAACGGTGGTAGCAGGTGGTCCTAAATGGGTTCTGCCCGATTCTCGAATCAGTTCCAACGGTCACGTTTCGGTATTTATGTCCCGGCAACCCTCTTTCACACACACACACACACACACATACACATGGGAGAACCACGGTCAGCCGATCGATCGGAGCAAGTATAGATGCCAGTTCGAGAGGCAAAGTTCCCGCCGATTTGAAAACGGTTACGCCTTCACTTTACGTCGAACTTACGGACGCGGATTCGAACTGAAACGTTCCTGGAAGAAAGTAAAGTTTAATATTACGAAGAGCTGGCGTCGCGCGTTGAAATACGATACCAGAGTCGCGCGGTTACGTGGAAACGATCACGAACGAACCGCCGAAAACACAGTTTTTCACGCTGAATAAAATATGTCTTTCGAACGACACGTGCAAATGCGAGATCTCGCGATCGGTAAACAGAATACGAACGAATTGAAACTAACAAGGGAGATTTCAAGCGCGAAATTTTTCAATTTTCTTGAAAAATTAATCATCGATCTTTGGACATCGAAACTCGTTTCAACGAATAATTGAGAAACTGTTACATGGAGGATGACACACGTCATCGTTCGAAACGAAACCGGCTGGCTCGATGTTAAAGGCAAAGCCGGAAGGGAGGCAGGAGACAGAGAGAGCGTTATCACGATAGGACAAATTCGCGCAGGAACAGTGGTAGTCGCGGAAACGTGATCTTCGAACCGGTGGAAAACTAGCGCTGCCGGATACGCGTTCGTAACGGCTGTTCGTAACGCGAAAGTAAAACACGGAATATTAATTGGAGGATTTAAACTAATTATCGCGGTGCTCTGATCCAATTAGCGAGGTTGCGTCGAAGCCGGTGTTCTCGAGAGACTTGCCCGTAGTTAACCGAATTACAAATTCTTTGCGCCCGGGGCGCATACCGTTCGTATCGAAAATCTCCCTCGTGCTCCCGGAGCACGGTCTTTTTCAAGTCGCGATTTATCCATCGTCGCGTCGGGAAACGAATATCGCAGCCTGCGCTGAATTAGAGCAAGAGGAGAAAGGGGATGGGTGAGAAAAAGAGAGGAAAGAAAGGGTACTGTTGAGGAATAGTGAAGAATATAACTGAACCATTAACTCTTTACAAGTTTGATAGGTTTTGATAACAATTACTCTCTGGTCTAAACATTCGACGTTATCAATATTTTTTATCGTTGTTCTTTTCATACAAAGTAGTGTGAATTGTTGAGCAAGAATAAAACTGAAACGCAGCTAGCACAGAAGTATTTGAGATGTGATTGTTCTGATTATTTTTAATACGTTATCATATAACTGAACTATTAACTCTTTACAAGTTTGATAGGTTGATAACAATTACTCTCAACACTCACTGGTCTAAACATTCGACGTTATCAATATTTTTTATCGTTGTTCTTTTCATATAAAGTAGTGTGAATTGTTGAGCAAGAATAAAACTGAAACGCAGCTAGCACAGTAGTATTTGAGATGTGATTGTTCTGATTATTTTTAATACGTTATCATATAACTGAACCATTAACTCTTTACAAGTCTGATAGGTTGATAACAATTACTCTCAACACTCTCTGGTCTAAACATTCGACGTTATCAATATTTTTTATCGTTGTTCTTTTCATACAAAGTAGTGTGAATTGTTGAGCAAGAATAAAACTGAAACGCAACTAGCATAGTAGTATTTGAGATGTGATTGTTCTGATTATTTTTAATACGTTATCATATAACTGAACCATTAACTCTTTACAAGTTTAATAGGTTGATAACAATTACTCTCAACACTCACTGGTCTAAACATTCGACGTTATCAATATTTTTTATCGTTGTTCTTTTCATACAAAGTAGTGTGAATTGTTGAGCAAGAATAAAACTGAAACGCAGCTGGCACAGTAGTATTTGAGATGTGATTGTTCTGATTATTTTTAATACGCAATACGTGACAAACGATATTTGACAAGCATGCCCAGACATAATCCGAAGAATCTTTAAAAAGTCATCGTGTCAGAACTAAAAGGAATTTTCTTTCGATTACCCCATAAAATTAACCACAGGTTTCGTATGAATTCTTTTTTATTAAAAAGAACGCAAAGGAAAGAACGTTTTGCACAATTCAGACCAGTTTGAACAATTTTGAAATGTTTCTCAAGGATCGAGCGAGAGAGAAGAAGCGATCAGCACGAATTGTTTTCAATCAAAATCGCAAACGACCACGGATTGGGAGGGGGGGGGGGCGACATCCTCGTAAATCGGATGCCTAGAACACTCAAAGCGTTCTAATTACTCGAGGCAGCCTAGTCATTAGTATGAATAAGTAAGCGTCCCCTTGCGACTGTGAGGAATTAAAGTCTTTTAATTAAAGAGCCTTTTTACGGTGAATTTAAATTGCCTGATTTCACGGAGTTACCTACTAGGGGTCGCCTCTTTTCCATACAGCGCCCCCTTTGCGCGCGCTTCGTTCCCTTCCACTACGTCACCGGCACAATTATGTATACAGAGAGAGAGAGAGAGAGAAACTTGTCCGCTTGAAAAACTCGGACAATTAGTTTAAATAATCCCGGTGGTAATCCGCGCCCGCGCACGCGCATATCCCCCCTTTTCCTTCCTCTTTTGCGCGTCGATGATAAAGATCAAGAGGACATAAAGCAATTAACCCTTTCGTTACTGCAGTCTTGCTAACGAATAAATGCAGTTGTCACTGCACGGGACAATCAGGATGCAGAACGTACATTTCGTCGAGAAGAATGCAATTCTAGTACAAATTTGAGTAATAATAATTAAAATTGCTGGGTAACAATTAATTGAAATAATATATTTTGCGAATGATACATTACCTTTGAACTTGACCACGCGTTAGTTTATTTGAATATGAAATGATAACTTCTTTTTTTTTTTTGGAGATTATTTCGTTATTTGACTATCAAATAAAATTTTACTTCAAATTCCTCAAGTATTTTCAAATTTTCACACATGTCAATAAATACAATGTTTCATGAGTTTATAAGATTAAACAAAAAAAATTGAAATATAAAGTTGTAAACTTTACCTATTTTTGTACGACTCAGTGTGGCTTGTTCCTTAATAGTTGGATGACTATAGTCACCGTTAGTAAAGAGAAGGGATTAAAATATTTCGAAAACAAAACTATTTCTCTTTCCTTTTCACTGTATACTACAGATCTTAGAAGAAAGAAATGGAATTTTACTTTACGAAAGACTGTAACTTACAATTCTTCGCATCTACTCGACAATATCTTTCCATCGACACGTAGTTCAGTTCATTTTTTTTTTTTCCTGAAATCGGCTTAACCTCGCCAAAGAATTAATTTATTCAGAATGATCTGATCGACAAATATATATATTTTCTAATATATATATTATATTTTCTAAAATATAATATAATATAATATATTATATTAATATAATAAAATATAATATATTTTCTAAAATATAATCTTATATATATATATATATATATATATATATATATAATATTTTCTAAAATATAATCTAATATATATATTATATGTTAGAAATTACTCTTTTATTTATACATCACGATCATCTGGATTTTTTATTCTCCTATCACAAGTGTTACGCGGGATTTGAATAGAACACTTTTTTTACATGACCCGGAATACCGTAGTATTCCAGCGTAACATTTATTTATACAATAATACAATAAATTAAACACTTACGTTTAGTTGGCGGAATGGAACTGACTTGAGGCGTTTGGGGATGGCCCTTTTATACTTGTTTTATCAGAGTTTTGGGCAAGGGTGGGATATTGTTATCGTTGTTTTGTTGATGGATGAGTCGTTGTTACAATCAGTATGTGATTCATGGTGATTCGTCGTTACAACAAGGATAGATTCGTCACCTTCTACACTCCACGACCAGATCTTCTATTTTTTTCAAACTATCTCATGCATCCTCTAAACTCTAAATAACTCGATGTCACTCGAGTTATCCACGTTTCTCTAAATATTTACTCAAGTGCCTCAAGACGTGGATCCTGTCGAGGCCTAACCCCATCGTAAATTAAAAAGACTGAATAACAGCGGGTTATCCCAGCCTCGGGATAACGTCCCAAAAATACATTTCGCCGCTGACGTACATACGGCAAACATAAAAATCGTCACGACACTAGTGTAACGACGAGTCACCATGAGTCACATATTGACTATAACAACGACTCATCCACCAACAAAACAACGATAACAATATCCAA
>NW_025110098.1:19748-23164 GCF_011392965.1 Frieseomelitta varia | reverse complement strand
TTTATAAATAAAAGTTACGCTGGAATACTACGGTATTCCGGCTCATATAAAAAAAGTGTTCTATTCAAATCCTGCGTAACAACTAGGTCGAATAGATTATTTCGTTAACACTAGAACTACCAAAATCGTCAAAATGATCATTTGAATATTTCTGTTAAATTTTCCAATAGATATAAAACAGTATATTTTTGGAGACCTGAATAATCCTTCATAAAATACATAAATAAAAGTTTGTGTATCCTGTTATGTACTATAAAGATTTCCTGTTTCATTTATTTTAACGTCTCTGATGGAAAATTTATGGATAATTTGATCGTCGGTTAATTCTAGTGTTAATCCCGTTCGAGAAATGATTGAAATCAACATTCTGTTCGCGAGATTCCGTACATCCCCCCCCCCCCCGCCGGAAGTGAGAACGTAATCGAAGATCGACCCAATTCGCATCTCCGTTTACCAGGTCACCGGTATATAGAATACGCGTGGTTCTTGTTATCCTGGCGATTGTGTACGAACAATCGCGAAAATTAAACCGGTATATAGAATACGCGTGTTCGGCCAGTGGCGCTGCAACTTGCTACCGTATCAGCGCTGTTTGTCGCGCGACTATCCCCCCAAATCGAAGTTGGTCAAACTCCGGCGATAGTCACAGTCGCGGCGTTAGTTGTGGTGGTAGGTAACCGATACGCGAGATGGTGGGCTCGTGTGCAGAGTGTCCGCAAACAAAGGGTGAATATAAACGTCTAACTCTCTGGGTATCGTGTACGAGGTCGAGAGGTTATAGAAAACGGCGAAATGGGTCAAGTTTGGCCGAGGCGAAATTTCAAGGTATCGTGTGATCGTGCACGTTCCGTGGGACCGTGTACCGTCTCGATAGAGAAGCGTGCATCAGACGCGACGGCATATTGCCCCGTGTGTATGCACGTGTATGCACCCGCTATTTGATCCTACATCACAGGATCAAATGTTTCGCTTCAAAGAGCCTCGGCTACGTACACCGATATCGTGTGTTTAAGCTTCTCCTAGACAGAATTCGGCGCTGATTTCTTTTAACACTCTCGCGGCTTCGTACTCGACTGTTCGCAAACATTACTGTAAAACAAATAAATGAAAATATCTATTAACACTGGAACGTGTCGAAATATTCTACGTATAAATCGTGGTAATTTGAATGATAAACAGATTCACACAAAAATTGTGTTTCTTCAAATTATATTTTGATAAGAGTAGCCGTATCGTTTGAAAAAACGAAAATCTAAAGTCGTAATAAGATTGTACAATTACTTGCGAAACTTCTGCAATCAGAGCCTTGATAAATAATATTTCTTACGCGCAAAACGATCACTGAATTTAACGATGAACAACTGTGTAATCGTTTGGCAATTTGCAATCGATCAATTTGGCAATACTTAAATTATATTCCCATCTTATCGGGTACAGTAGTGCATTTGAACGTCAGAAACTATAATTCTTAGTTAATTTTAGAATAATGCAAATGAAGCATCGAACGAAAGTCATTAATGATTTATGAATTAATCATGACTTTTGATTAAAGCGACTTTGATTACTTGTATTATATACTTGATCATCAATGTTCACTGACTATTTAACAACAGCCTGATTTCACGAATGATTTTATGAATCACAACGTTCAATCATTAATCAGATTCCGTTTCATCCAATTCGTTGTGTATTTATAAGCAGGTAGCGGATTTTTATGCATTTACGAGTAATTTGAAACTCTGTGCGCACAGAAAAAGCTTAATATACGGAAATGTATGAAAACGGATAAATTTTAGCATCGATTGCAATATTTAGCACAGCCAAAACAAATTTCCGCCTCGTATAAGTAAAAAGAAGTTTCCGTGTTCGATGCGAATGCGTATCTTTTTAATATGGTCTCGATATGCTGTTTACAGCTCATGTTTAACGTTACGTCGTACTTTATATTAAACAATTGTCAGCTAAATAAATCAATTATCTTTGAAATAAAAATGGAAGATTATTGATAGACTGCAGGGACTTGGAAATACAAGGATACACAAAATGCGTGCAACACGAGGCATCGAACGAATTGAACGAGAGCAGCTATCGAAATAAAACAGAAAAAGAGAAAATGAAAGTACGATTCATCAGCTACAAAATACCGTATTTATTTTTCAACGTAATCGCCTTTAACTTCAATGCATCACTGCCAATGTGACGAGTTTTGTCACGTTTTGATAAAGAAAGTCAACTGCTGCTTTGACTTTGTCGCTCGACTTGAAACGAACACCTATTCGAGTATCCTACTCAATATACTGCGAAGAAATGGAAATTCGAAGGAGCCAAATTTGGGCTGGGGAGTAAACGCGAAACGTTCTCGAATCATGTTACTCGAATTTAACTATATCGAACTTTGCGAAAAATGATTTCTCGACTTTCGTCCAGCGAACTTGACATTTGGAGTATTTATAAAGGAGAGACGTAGCTATAAAATGAATGCTCTCATGCTTACAGAAATATTCAAAGTACGACATTTAACCGATAAAACAATTTTCTTCAAGTTTCATTCATTCACCTTCTTAAGGATATAAAATTGCAGTCCGGTATCTATTGACAGCAACAATCAAAGTTGATTCGAGCGATCGAAAATGAAGATGCAACACGAGCGAGATATTAACCTCGACTATCGTTATTAAGAGTTTTCAAACGAACGAACGACAAAACGACGTTTAAAACGATCGGGGAACTTACGAGCCGCCAGGGAAATGTACGACACAATCACGAATTTTCCGTAATTTAAAACTAAATGCGCAGCCAGCTCGCAACCGGAATATTTAATGTAATTCCCGCAGCTCGGAGCACGGAACGTCCGTGCCGTTTTTCCATCGAACGAAATGGGAGGTTTGAAATTCTTCCGAGGTGAAAACGACGGGGTTTGAACTCGGACGTGGAGGCTGTACAATTGAGGGGCGGGGAGGGGAGAGTCGAATGCAGACGCGGGGTAACCAACGTAAATACTGTTTCGAGGTGTTTGCCCGGCAGTCTCAAAGGTAGTGCACTCGATGGCAAAGAAAATATTGAACGGGCTTCGATGTTGCGACACGAATGAATCGACGAGCAGTCGCTGTTCTAACAGTGGATCCCGGAAAATCTAATATCACTCCTCCACTTCCACCCCGTTTCGCCGTCTGCCAGACATTCACTTCCTTTTTCGGCGAGTATGCACGAATATGACTTTGTATGCTTTGACAAATACCGTATAGTCGAAGTGACCATTCCCTGTTAATATTAAAATATTTTAACATTAATAATATTAATAATGTTGAAGCAAAGAGAATGTAGCAAATACTGACAATGAGCTAGCAACGGTCCACATAAAAGTGGACTGTGAATAGTTAGTCATAAGGGCAAGATCCAATAGTCAGTAATAGCCC
>NW_025110098.1:14717-18258 GCF_011392965.1 Frieseomelitta varia | reverse complement strand
ACCACTTATTCATAACCACAAATTCAGCAGTGTTGGATGACCAACCCGGACAATATTGAATCTATGCAAATACTGACAATGTGCTAGCAACGGTCCACATAAAAGTGGACTGTGAATAGTTAGTCAACTCATGCTCCTTCTCCTTCCATTTGACAATGATAAACAAATATATATAAGGTGTAACATGCTTTAGAGACATTCGATAGCATCAGACGTTCATTATATTCTAAGGCATTCTAAATCATTGTAAATCATTCTATTTCATACACGATTGTAAAGAAATAAACTCTTCTAAATTATAAGCGTGTTGACTCTATTACACGGAATCCAAAAGCGCAGTAATACCGATTAAAGCTGGTTACTTTCGTCAGATATTAGCGATTTGCTCGAACGAGCACAGTTATTTAAATGAAAAAACCATACTTATACTATTTACTCTATTATTCTCGATGCGCAGAGACGTTAATGCTGTTCTCTTCGATTCTTTGTATTGCCTAAGGTAACTTTCATCCTTTGCAACGCTCGATCATATCTCTTCGTGAAATAGACAAAAAATTATGTCGAATGATCAAGAATCAAATTATCATTTGTTTCACTCTGTATTATTATTTCTTTCAAATCAATATTATTCACTCCATTGTTCCCAATATTCTGCGTACATAAGTATTTATACGCTATTCGTGAATGAAAAGAATGTCAATTTTAGACTCATACAGTGTGAAAAAGAATCACAGAATGAATTTTAAGAGATCGTTGTAAAGGAAAGACTTTAGTTTTCAAGACCACGGTGGATATAGTTTACGAAGGAAAGTCTTCGGTAAAGATGTAAAGACAAAAAAAGGAAAAAAATGGAAAGAATACATATAAAAGATTTCTTCTATCCAAGAATCCACGGAGTCTCAAATGGAGAACAGAAAACTTCGTTCTCCGGCGAAACAAGATTTCACATTCACGACCGTTTTGCCAACAGAAAAAGTAGGAAAGGACGACAGGGGGAAAAACGAGGAAAAATTCCTATAAAAGATCCCCTTTGTCCAAGAAATCCATCGAACCGATCCGCTGGTCTCAAATGCGGAACGGGAAACTGCGTTCCTTGCGAAACAAGATTTCACATTCATAACTCTTTTGCTAAAAAACAAAAAAAAAAAAGGAAAAAAAAAGAAAAAAGGAAAACGAGAAAGATCTTTTTTTATCCATCTACAAGCTTCAATTTCCCGCAAAAGGGGGAAACGACCGTTTTGCTGACAAACGAGGAAAAGAGAGAACATCCGCTCGCTCTAACTGCAAAACGGATAACTTCGTTTCACGCGGAACGAAGACGTCACGGGGCGCACCGTCTCTCCGAGGTGGTTTTTACGTGAGCCGCGTAAAGAACGAGGAGGAGAACTCCACCGCGAGATTGTTCCAGAGTGGTTGTTCCAATCACCGTTACAAGGGTGTTTACGTATGCTTAAGACGCCGGGTCGGTACTCGTTAATTTTAAGCGAGCCGGAGCAGCGCTGGAAGCTGCCGCGCCTCGACAGGGAATATTCAGACATCGACGGACTTCAGATGCCTTAATATTACATTCCTCGTTCCCTCACTCTGCATACAGCGTGTTCCGTTGAACGTGCAAACCGTTTCACAAACGTACATACAAAAATTTTCGCGCGAGTCAAGCATGTGTTTGAATTACAAAAAATAATTACAATCCTCTACAATCCGTAGTCCTTCTCTCGGATGCATTCAGGATCGTAAGTGTAACAGAAGCGAGGATGTGCATGCGTGTTTCCGTAAAATCTGTCCGCTTTGTTGAACTAACGACACGTTTCAACGTGCTGAATTTCGTCTGTATTGTATTTTGTCAACGAAACACCCTGTATATAACACAAAAGCAAGTAACGCGACGCGAGATTCTAAGCAACGGGTTAGACTCGGACCCCAAGAGAATCTCGGATGTTCCGCCGGCTGAGTAGATGAAACGGATCATCCTGCCTGAACCAATTTCCAGCGCGTCCCAGCTAGCCCGAGTAAGATAGCGACGGTTGTTATCAGGGACAAGAGACGTGAATCGGCCGGAGAAGAACAGCTCCTGAAAAATCTACGTTGAATACAGAGGGGAAAGCGCGCGAGCTGAATGTAAAGTAGCGTGAAACGCGTCGGACGTCTGTTGCCCGATCTACCATAGATTCGCCGTGGCAGTTCACGGCGTGATACTTCTCGAGATGATCGGACAAATAGAAAATTTTGGGACTTGAAACTCTGAACAAAGACCGGTGGAATTTGTAATTGAACAGTCCTTGCAGAAAATGCATCGAACTTTCAGTCATTATTGTACATTTCACTTGGAAATGAACGTGGTATATTAAAAAGAAATCTTTGCTTTTCTATTTTCGCACAAGTAATCTAGGAGGAAGCAGAATTGATACCTACAGTAAAATTTGAAAATTTAAAGAAATGGTAACTTTTGAAAAATTTGACGTTTGGCACCTACAGTGTTCTCTAAAGAAATTCATAAAAGATGCAAAAAATACATAAAATGCACATTATATACACAGGATATATAGCAGGGACTTGAACAAGTTTTCCGAACAGATTGAAGAATAATGTAATTCCATCGAGTAGTTTTGATAGTAAAAATTCGCTAGTTATCTTCAACCTCTCTTTTTAATTCAGATGCATAGATTTTGTTTTTAATACGAACACACGATTATATTCATTACAAGAATACCTATTTGTACATGCAATACTGTCCAAGATATTTATTTTTTTTTTTTTATCACAGTATACAACGATGGATAAGCTCATTTCTTATACACAATGTACTAAAATATTCTAGACAAGGAAATCACTGTTGATATTAAAAATGTGAGCTAATAGAAGATCCATGTACCTCAAACTGTCGCTCAGAAATCTTAGGACAAGTACTATATTTGTATAAAAAATAAATTTGTATAAAACAGTACAATAAATATAAATTATAAGTTATATGCAATAAATACAATATTTATAATATACATACAAAATATAGAATATATAATATAAATTGTTGCATTTACTTTACATAAATAAAGACTCTGTTAATATATTAATTTATTGTATTATTATATTATTATATATCGTATATATAAATCGCGTTATAGTATTATCCTAATTGTTATAGTATTATCCTAATTAAAAAAATATACATACACGATAATTTGCGATAAGTGTACTGAATGTTCAAAATAAAAGTATCCTAAGACTTCTGGCCAGTGATATATAATGTGTACATAATTGAAATAATGTCTGATCTGAATCGTAGAAGCCAAACTTGTTGAGTTACTTTTACTACAAAGACGAAAAATAGATAAACGACATTCTAGCGCATAAAACAAACGCCCATTCGTTCAGTTCCTTTGATAAAAGTACAAATTTCACCAAATTGGATTGTTAGATGTATGTACATGTATACATCCCAAAACGAGCAGCATTCAGTGGAATTGAATTTCGGTTGAAGAACGAGAATATCTCCCCTGTGTGTACGAGCGTTTTTTTTTTTTTTTTTTTTCGTCGAGATTCG
>NW_025110098.1:0-14268 GCF_011392965.1 Frieseomelitta varia | reverse complement strand
TTTTTTTTTTTTTTTTTTTTTCGTCGAGATTCGATAACAGGGTTGAATTAAACTTGGCCCGATACGAGGGTAACGCTGTAGCAAAGATCGTGACTTCGATCGGGCCAATCGTTCTCCGCGTAATTAATGCCAGCGGGCTCGGCTTTTGCCAGGGTATCTGAGAAACCTTCCTTCCTCTCCCTTCCTCCGCCTCTCTCCCTCTCTCCCAACACCGATCGGTTCGAACGGCAGAGAGACCGATGAAATATCTCGTAATTCAGGGAAAGTTTCTCGCCCACGTAAGTGTAAAGAGAATGAGAACGCGGCTGAACCGGGTACCGGAGGATGATTTATAGGAGGGTGTAAAATAAGAGAAGAGAAGCGTGCGGCAGGAATAAATCAACTTACGAATTTTAAACGCCCGTGATAAAAAGAGGGAACGAACACTGTCGCCCGTCCACTGTCTATTTATCCATCGAATTTCTGACGACGAGCAGAACTGGACCAATAACTATTATAAATCTCGTGCAGGTCATTCTTGATTGCAGTTGACATTAACACAGTGAACACGCGTGTACAGAAAAATGTTTGATGATATTGACAATATTTGATGAACAATTTATGCAATTAAGAATTCGTTTAAGTAACGAGTACCTCTCATTTGCTTGCACATAAGAAAGTATTCGTTGATTCGATTTTGTCTCATGCAATAGATGCATCGACGTTGATCTATCGCATTGAATGCTAACACACGTGCAAAGATATTTGACAAAAGAGTTAATTGCATTCCTTGTAAAATAAAAAAGGAATATAATCAAAATCAGTGATTCATTGGCGTTAATCCGATGCGACCTTTCGCTTCGGAGTAAATACTCCATGTTTTGGAAAACAATTTTCGAAAATGACGAGTCATATTTGTTGCTTGCGGATTTGTCGGGTCATCTTTCTTCAGAATTTCTTTCCGCGCCACGCGAAGAAAATTCTAATTACAAAAGGATCGCAACGGCTGACGAGCGCCCCGAGAATATTACGCCGATATTACCGCCGATATTACGCCGATGAATCCGTATCGAGCCCGAACGTCAGCGTAATTAAAAATATCTCGGCGACTCGTAAACGAGCCTTTGAAACCGGCGCCCGTGGAATTTCGATCAAACGCCACGCGTCCTCGTCACCGAGGTTAGCCTCCCGCTAGTCGCGCTATGAAGTTGGAATTTACGACGGATCGAAACAAGAGGACGCACGCTCGTGCAACCGGTCGCAAACTGTCTATGATGCTCATCTATCACGAGGAACGACAGTCGTATCGCGGGATATATATACCGATACACGCGTCATTAACATCGCTTACAATTAAGTGACGATCGGCGTATCGCGTCGCGACTGCCATCCAATGCCACTAACGACATGTCCAATGATTCTCGACGTCTTAGCCCTGACGAGGAATAGCTCCGCTCGAAATTGAACTTGATCACTAAGTTTAGTAAGGTTACTAATCGAATGACACAAACATGTTATTTTGTCTAGTCTTTCAGATTTCAGAAATTTTCTCAGTTTAAATAATTATTTCTCCGACAAACTTTCTTTTAGCTCATTCGACACGTTTGAAAATCGTAGACGGGCAAACGGGTAGAAAGATACAAGTTTTTTGTAAGTATGGAGCTTATCTTTTTCTTCGAGAGAAAAAAAGAAATTATGTGTATTTTGTAAGTACATAGAACCTTCATTTCATTCAAGAATTAAATTTAAACATTTTTAAGTACTTTTCCTGCGAAACTAACAATTCCAACTTGTAATCCTTTGGTCGACCATTCTTCTTTTCTTCTCTTTCTCAAATATCTCAGTAATCACTTGCCTCTCGTAGTGTATTTTCCTTCTCCTTCAAATGAATTGTCTCGTACATGCGAAACAAATGAATCGACGCATTTAAATCCTGCTTATTTTAGAAAACTTCCTAAATTGAATTTACGGTAACGTCACACGTGTTGCTGCGCGGTATATCACACCGTCATAAAGAATATTACTATATAGTATATTACAATTTCAACTGCAGCTCCATTCGGTCGAGGATCAACCCTCGTTGCCCTCAGTATCCCGAGGAACTACGAAATGACAGAACGACACACACACACACACACACACACACACACACACAAAAAAGAAAAAAAAAAGAAAAGAAAAATAACGCCAGATTTACAACGACGGGAGAGAACGCTAGCCGCAAATTGGATTTGCAAATCCCTTTACGGAGTAACCGAGCTGGAGCTCGTCGTTTATTGTCGCGACGCACGGATCAGAAGTTCGCCCCCCTCTTTCGTCCATTTTGGTCTCTCTCGCGGACCTGTCGCGCATGCTCGCGTAAATACAAGTTCCGTGAGAGGGCAGAGAGAAAGGATGAAAACAACGGGGTGAAAAATGAAAGAGAAACGAAAGGAACGGAGAAAGCGGTGGCCGAGGAAAAAGGGGCGAAGGATTGACGAAGATTACCCCGAGACGCGAGAGATACCGGTAGACAGGTTAACGCCGTCGTCGCGCGACCATCCCTCCCAGACTTGGGGGAATTTTTATATCCGATCCCACAGGAGACAGTCGTCGCGATCCCACGAAATTACAAGGGACCCGGTTTTCGCCTGGAACATCCTCCGGGCAAGAGCCAACGTAACTTTCGTGCCGCTGATACACGTCCCGATAAGCCTGGCCTTCGAGGAATTTTTTTTCGAACGACTGAGCAAACTACGGCGACAATGATCTCGAGAAATTTCCCCAAGGAGCATAGATTAAGAGGATCGCCGGGGAGTCGTTCCCCTCCCCCGCCCATACACCGCGGCAACTTTTCGAATCTTCGGTCGATGTAGCGAAAAATGAAAGGTCGTGGACTAGTTCGTTTTACTTTCTCTCTATCTCTCTCTTGCCGCTGGATTTTTATGGATGCATGGGTTCGATACGAACGGCAGTCGCGCGCGTTTAAGAAGATGGTCGAGGTAAGGATCCACTAATGACGTATTTAACGATGTTTTTTAACGACGGCACCGAATGGCAGTTGCCGCGACAAAGGGTTGCCGGTAAGAGGTATCGTCTCGTTCCAACCCCGCAGAAGGGATATCAACTTGAAGGAGAGTCTCGTAAAAGGCGAACTCGTTTATGAAGAGACGATAAAAAACGACGGGGTAAAAACGATCTGCCTCTACTTACGGTGATTAGAAGTTCTACGGGAACTCAAAACGGAGACGCGTCTCGTAAGCTGACGATGGTTTTGTCCCTTGGCGTTGGAAACTGTCAACGACAGAAATCGTAGAAAAGACGGCATATGAAAATATGAACTAAGGAAAGAGACTACAAAAATTTTGGGCTCTGTGAAACTATAATCTGCGAAATTTCGAGCAATTTAAATGAAATTATTGAAAATCACAAAATTGCAACTGCAAAACCAATAGGACACGAATTTTGTAACTACCTGCGCACAAACAATCGAAAGAAACATCAAATTACATGAAACTTTTTATAAATTGATCGTTTCCGCTACTCTAGTTATTTCTGGTATTAAATGAGCCTCTCAGAAAGCAGACTCGTCAACATCGCTTCTTGCAAGTTTCTCAATTTCATTACACAGGCACGTGATTAATGATCAATTCCAAAGTAACAAACGACTTGCACGAGCGAGTTCATTTATCTGAAAAGACCTGGATAGAAATACAATTCGGTCAATATGTACAGTCAATCGCAGAAATACATGTGTCGAATTTCAAATGTTTAAAACAGAAAAGAACGAAATTTTTGAACGTTATAGTTAGTGTTAGTTAACTCTACCAGCATCGTTCGACCAGCAAGAATCACAAAAATTTAATTTGATTTAATTGCGAATCCCTGTCACAGAGAATGTAACGTGCAAAAATCAAATCAGACATCTTCGATATTAGTGATCTGACACTGAAATATCGTATCAATGAGGACTGATAAAGTTGTGTTTACCTTAGCCAAAGAAGCAACAATCGACCAAACAAAAGAAACCAACATCCCAATCCCACACCAAGACATTCTAGCTTCAACGACCAAAGCGGAAAGAGANAGAATGGAACAGAATTTGGACTACGACAAATAGAACCAAAATACACGACATAGCACACCATTTCTATCAAAAAATACCAAATAGCAATCTAAGCAGAAAAGAAAGGATAGCTTCGAATCGGACACTCCAAGATCACACACGAATACCACCTAACCAAAACAGAACCTCCTTTCTGTAACACCTGCAACCTACAAATCACCACCCAGCACCTACTACATGAAAATACCGAAACATAAGAAGTGAATATGGATTAAACCAAAACACCGCTCTAACCTGCCAGAAACAACAAAAAAAAAAAACGTTATCAACTACCTAAAGGAGACCCAACTACTAGACCAGTTATAAAGAGTCAATTTTGACACGTCGCTAAAGACCTCGTAGTCGATGCGACGCTAAACCCCCATTTAAAAAAAAAAAAGTTGTGTTTAGTACCTAATCGTTAAAATGTTTCAAATATTTAGTATCACGTTCGTTTCAGAATAATAATTTATCCAAAATAGAATCAATTAGCTATATTATATCGTGAGACTAAACAACTTTATCATCCACGAGAAATACTGAATGTATTACAAGCAAAGAGTGTTCAGTGGCTGTCGAACAGAAGGTACACGCTTGACAAATCACGCGACGAGTTTTCCAACAGAGGTTCGCCAAAAAAACAATGAATCTTCGTTTCGCGAAGACGAGCAAAGAAATCCAAGAGCCCTCCTCCAAAAAAAGACAGAGAAAACGATGGCAAGGAGAACAGAGCGGAGAAATCGCCGTTTGAGGCATAATGAGAGCAGAGGAACACGTCGTCGTCGCGCGGTGTAACGCGTATTCAAACATTCTTGTGCAAATTTCACCGTGTTTTGTCCCCCGACATTTGTTCCTCAGCAATTAATAACCCTCATGAATTTCGCGGCGAGCCGTCGAGAGGCGAAAGAAGAAACGAAATAAAGTGGAATGCCGGACTATATACGAGGGTAATAGGGTAACAGGTAGCAACGTTGGCGCACCCGGGTTCTAAGCGAAAGAGCCCAGGGCCGTAGCGTATATCATGCGGTAATGGTCCCGCTGCGGCCAGGGTGACAGCGCTAAAATATCTACGAGGTGGAGGGAGAGGGTTGGGATCCCGGTTTTGCAAGCGGGACGAGACCGTCTTCACGCGAAAATAATAACCACCGGCGAATGGCAGTACTGCGCCGCTGTTGCAATCTGCTTCTCTTTTCGAGTCTTCTCTGCTCGCGCATCTGCTATCAACGCGACGTCCTTGTGGTTCGGTGGGGAAGAGATATATTGGATGATTGGTGCGGTGATTAAAGGGGTTGTACGGGGTGACGCGGACCGGCGAAAATTACTTTATGGCTCTGGTGGGAGCTCGCATTGATGTGCGTATCGTGTTGTAATGTATGCAATGATACGCGTAGGTCGCGTTATATTATGTGTAAATGCATGGCTGTGTCGCAGAGAAACGAGTAGTTTTAACGTGTCAATGATGGAAACCGAATCGTGGTTCTTGATACATATACATAATTGTAATATATATCAATAATAATCTTTATATATATATATATATATATATATATATATATATATATATATATATAAATTTATACATATATGTGTGTGCGCGTGTGTGAATTTGATAGACCTTTAACTTCTCAGAACGTGATTGTGTCGGAGTAACGAGAGAAACGAGTTCTAACCTATCAATGATGGAAACTGAATCGTAATTTTTTTATATTTATATTATATTTTTTATAATTTTTTAAATTTATATTATATTTCTTATATTTCTTTAATATTTGCTATATTTTTTTTATATATAAAGAATCTCATAGATTTTCAACTTCTTAGAACTTTTCTCCCCGTACATATACATGCCTGAGAAGTTCAAGATTTATCAAAACGTATGAATTTCATTCATGCTTAATATCGTTAATATCGACCTCGTACGTAGACGTGCCTCTATACTTACAATTAAACTTCAATACTTTTCATCTTATACTGGTAGCACAGCGAATGATTCCAAGTACAAAAATTAGTCGAGAAGAAAGAAAAGAACTTCTTAATAATGAATGAAGACATTTGTAAGGCAATGACGCATTTCTGCCGTCACAGAAAGTAAACTTTTTTTTCAGTTCGTTGCATTTACAATTAGAGACTCGTTGGCGTTAGTTTGACGAAAAGATCAAATAAAAAGGAGTCGAGGTCCGCGGCGCGTTTAATCAAGTTTGGGAAATTTAAGAAAGCCTCTCGGAGAAAATTGGACCAGGAGTCTGAAGTGTTTACGACCCAGTGATAAAGCGCGAGGAGATTTAATCGGTTTCTTACACGCAGCAGCACTCTCCTGAGAGAAAGAGAGTCCACGAGTCGGAGGAGACCTCCGTGGAAAATGGGACACGATGGATAAACGATCGGTAACTCGTTGGGCTATTGGTCTCTAGGTCCAAGGGAAACGGTGAAGTCGTACAAATATACACGCAACACGATACCCATTGTCGAACCATTTCGTAAACCACTAACGGTCCGTCAAACACGAACTTGATATTCCTCGAATCTTTGCCCGATCTATGAGAAAGTTTCGTTGCAAGATGCTACGAAAAAAAGGGAAAAAGAAGACGACATGTTTCCAAAGCATAAATCAAAGATAAACCGAGCGACCGTTTTCACCGGGAACGGCACAATCTAACGGGGCAACCGAGCACGATACAAAAATCGAAGGAAATACCGAGGCCCGCGGTGATTCGATTCGGGCGTGAGACGCCAGGAATCCAGCGCACTGGGTCATAAACTGTTAGCCAACTGTATGATTTTCCCAGCGCGAGCGCACACACACACACACATACACATACACACAGTGTAAGTACGAGTTTCGAGGCGATAAGTGTAAAATGTAAGAGTGACGATGAGAGTCGCTCGGAAGCCGATTCAGAGGCGAGAGACGCGGAACTATGCAGTTATACACGCTCGAGCCAGCTTCCACAAAATATGAACCCGTATCGGCCATAGCAAATAGAAAAATTTGGCACGTTACGATTTCAAAAGAAATAATCGAATGTTTCTATCATTACTCTATATTTTATGGTATATATTTTATGGTATTATAAATACTCACGGGGAATATATATACATATGTGTGCGTATGCGCTCGAGGAATATAAACTCGCGAACAAATTATTAAGGAGGTTGATTACAAATAACCAATAATTTCGTCACAGTAAATTTCGTTGCAAACTTTAGAAAACAGAAATACACAAGCAACTATAATTGAACGCTGCACGATAAATCCGTATCGGCGACGCCTTAAAACTATCGAAATTTAAAATAAAGTAGAGAGGAACACTGCTGTTGCTTTCATTATAGGCAAATGCTCAATCATCAATGACGACACCTTTATAGGCAAACTCCTGTTACAACGATCCATAAAATTATTATCACGGTCACTCACAAGCAATTGTTTTGAAATTACGATGTTTTGTAAAGTGGTCCGTTCTGAGTCAAAACTCATTGTTAGTATCGAACTCCGTTGAGGGAAAAGATCTTTAATTATATTTAAACGTCAAAGTTATAATTACGATATCCTTGACCATCTCGAAGAAGGCTCGTTTCGTCCAAAAAGCGAACGATTTGATCTCCAAGATCAAAGTTATACTTACAATACTTTTGTTCCCCAGAAAAATGTACCAAATTCGTTGCCAAAAAAAAAAAAAAGAAAAAAAAATACAGGTAAATGGCGCTTCAAACTTCTGCGCCAGAGTATACGTGCTCCTTTCTATTTCGCTGCCATCCAAACTCTCTGCTCCTCTCCTCTTTCGCTGCAATTTTATCGACGATTCCTGCGGTAACCACGCTACACGCCAAACCAAGCATTCCGCATCGCCACGCGTGCACCGCACAAGAGCAAAACGCGAGTTATACGCGAGCAAAGAGTAGAATTTCGCGCTGTGGAGGGAAGCACGGGGGGAGAACCACCTGCGCGTGTAGAAACAAACGAGAATAAAACGGCGCGTTCGAGTCGCGTGAATTGAGATCGTCGACGAAACGCGGCGCGTGGAATAAATTGCTGGAATAGCGACAACTACATTGTAGGCAACGATAAAAAGCAACGTACATTTCGGATAACAAGGTCTGATCAAGCGTGTTCCGACACAAAGGAACTAATAAATTAACATTTCCCGATTCCTTTTCGTTGCTCCAATATTGTCGGCGCGCCGACGCTGTTTGTTCCGAAAATTACACGCGTAATTAATAACGTATCTTGCTCCGCATTAATAACAACGCGAAATAACACTTGATTGTCAATGTACGTGCCTTACATTTTCGTAAACGTCTGTTGCAAAAGCTGCATGGATTAACACGCGTGTAACAGAGACCCCAATTTTAGGTGATTAACCGATTGATGACATGCGAATTTCTTCTGCAATGCTCGAATGAAAATTTATTAACTTCGTTGAATAACTTAGAATATAGAATACAAGGAACGCTGGAACTACCGAGAACTAGACTATACAAAATTGTGTCAAAGGAATTAGAAATGCAAGGAATAGGAAAAGATGACGAACACGAACTTTTGTTCATGTATTTTACAAAAATTCATTCGAATCTGTGAAAAAGAGGCAACGTTGTAAGTTTGCAGAAAAAAATTATAAACTGATCGTCGTGTTAATCTGCGAACGTCGACTTTAGCTTCAGGGAACGCGTGACGTCTCCCATCGTATGTCAAAGGGTTAATTTAGGCATAAAGATTAGCATTATCCTCGAAATAAATGTGGTAAGACGATGTTCTCCGTTTTACCAAGGCGAGAAGGGAACGAGAGAGAGCCGAGCGGAAACGCGCGACTATGACGAAGCTGAATGGCGAACATTGTGCAAGCGGCGCGGCAACGAAATCTAGGCTACGAAGTTCTTTCGCGTCGTTTCCCCGAGTTCAAGCTCCCTCTCGAAGGCGGCGCGCGGCTCGACGCGAAACTTCCGCGACGAACGAGTATCGCGTCGAACGAGCGCAAACAAAAGTCGGTAATTACTCTCTTCGCGAGGTGGGAGGAAGTTTTCGACGTTTCGGCCAGCGCCGAAAGCAAATAACAGGCACCGAGAGGCGCGAGTTAACTTTGGGGAAGTGCCTTCTGCCTCGATACCTCGCGAAACACCATCGATCCTATCCCTTGCCGACGAAGTCTCTTAGTCGTTTAACTATCAAGTTAGTATATTTATATGAAATACTCTTTTTTTTTTTTTTCAAACAGAAGTTGGTGCGCGGTACATTTAATCAAAGTCATTCAGTCATAGTTCCTGGATGACTAGTTCGTTTTATTACTTCAGTGGGATAATTTATGCTTTCAAAAGATTGAATTTATATCTGGGGTTGGTGTCAATTAATTCGTATTTGTGTTTGCCAGATGAATTTGTTTATTTCAGAGGCGTGTTTGCAACTCTGCAGATTTACATTCGTACGAGGTTTTGATATTTTTATCCGAAGCTTTTTTTTTTTTTGCGATGTACAGGAAATATTGCTGGTTCGAAGTTTGGCATGTTTTGTACACGAAGTAACACGCTTCGTCGTGAAATAGTAAAAAAGATACGCGGTAATTAATATACAGAGACATATTTAACCAATTATAGGTATGAAATGTAAATTTAAACTTTTGGCCACGTGTACTAAATTCACTATTCGTGAAATAGTTATTGCCGTCTCGCGCCATGTTTCTTTTTTTTTTTTTTTTTTTTGTATCCTCGATTTATTAAGTTGACGATTCAATTAACCACAAGATAAAATTTAATGGATGACATTAACTACTCTATGAAACCATGTATCCACGTGTGTCCACATTTTGAAAATTCACTACTGCACATATTTCATCAATACAGTGTTACAAAAATACCTCCCGATTGCAACAATTGATTTTTAGACTCTGAATAAGAATAAACAATTGCTAACAATCTTTCTCTCCCGCGAGGAATTAAAATTAAACTTATATTACAAGTTAATAATTTATAAATTTTATTACAGTAAAAATAATTGTCATGTTAAATTTATTAATTTTAGGTGAAATTCAAATTAATATTAACAGTATAAATTTCTATATTAAAATATATTAAAATTGAAATAATAAACTAGGATTAAATACTACCTATTACATTAATTTAAGAATAGAAATTCTTTCGTTTAACATTTCACGCAGAATCGTCGAAGTAGTATGTAGGGTTGCCAAGCAAAAAAAAAAAAAAAAAACTGATCAAAACTCGTCTTTTCTCCTTTCCTTTTTTTTTTCTTTTTTCCATTCTCATAACAGGAATAGATGCACGTATAAGATTAAACGAGCGTACGCAACTTTCGCGACGATGACCAATTACTTGAGGGTCATGCCAGCGAGATAAAGTTCCAGCGGCGATAAGCACCGGCGATAAGCACGCGTCCGCCCGCGCTACACACCAACATCGCGAAACGTCAGAAATTCAACGAGGGACGCGAGGTTCGCTTGTTCTCCCTTCACCAAAGGGTTGAGCCTAGGCGTGTTGAGCTGGGATACACCGATTCGCTTGATTCGTGGAATAATTATATGCACAGACCGGACTCCCCTTGCGGGGAACGGGGCACCATCATCGAGGAATCTCGTTGACCCGCGACGACGCCAATGGGAATAGAAGGGGAAACTGGTCCCGTACCAACGTTCTGGCGGGCGAACGTGATTTCATATGCAAACACAGAGACGCGAAACTCGCCGCACAATAGGCTTATGTCATATTCCTCTCTCCCCCTCTGTCTAACTTTTCTACGCCGAAACTCCTCTGCTCTTTTAAAGGTGGAATATTTTTATAACCGTCAGACAACGAAGAAGCAAGCTACCGTTTCTCTTTTGCACGATTTTCAACTGCTGCGAGAAGCGTAAATTATACGGATAATGATAAAAAATATTGATACCCAAGTTTGATGTTTGTACAACTGTGTCTCTACGATCGCTTGACATCCGTTTGACATCTCTAAGGTGTCGAATTTTCGTGTCGTTCATTGACGATCAAATGCAATTTCTTTCTGATACACGAATTAACTCCAATTCTGAACAATTTCTCAGTTTTTAAATTTATACTCACTTCCATGGATTCGTTTGTTACACGAATAACAGCAAACTCTAATCATTTTTATATCACTGATATAAAATGTACATGAATCGATTAACTCCACTTTTCAACAATTTTTAACAATTAATTCTCCGTTCTTAAATAAATAAGTTACTGACTTCCATGGATTCGTTTGTTACTCCAAAATGACAAAAATAATTCTAAAGCAACTTAAAAAAACGCAAATATCGTTCGCAATTGTTCGTTACTCTTTCTTGCTTTTTGCATTGTCATCAAATATTTCAGTAAACTATCAAATGAACACAGTTTTAAAAGTTTAAATATCAACAAGCGTCGACGCATTGGCAAAGTACTGGACGAATATGAAAACGTTCGCTGAAACGTTAATCGAAGGTTAATTTCAGCGCGATACAGGTAGCAACAATACGTCATAGTGGGAAATTATATTCTCGCAAGAAGATGCGAACGCACGCTGAAATATTCATCGAGACTGCTTGTTGCAGAAAATCCCTTCACCGCCGCGAAGTTCTTGGCGATCAATGATCATCCTCGCGTTCCGCTCTCTCCTTTCTCAGACTTCGTCTCTGATTATGTTTTCTCAATGAACAGCGACCGGTCGGCTGCTGCATCGCCGTTCCGGACCGGAGTTCTATTTTCGGCGAACGTCGTCATCCGTATCCCTCTTTGAGCCGCTCGTAAAGTAGTTCACGTGAACGGCGTGACTGGTGCCGCTGATTGAATCTGGACCACCACTCGAGGAGTAGACTTGTTCCACGATTGTGCCCCGAGTGGAAACGAGCGTGATCAAAGCATAATTGAGATTCTCGAAAGTCGAACCTGTGTATTTACCGCGTGCATTTACTCTGTCGCCGCGGCAATGGTGAGTCGTCGGGCGCTGTTCGCTCGTCGAGGGATTTTCGTACGTGGAAACGTTCTGTTGCCTTTCGAAACGGAGTTTCTTTCATTTGTTAACGTAAACGGGTCGCGAATGAATTGGTTTCAATTTCCAAGTCAGAGAGACTCGTTAGCGTTGTGTTCAAGGTCTGCGTTAGAGAACGAAGGCCTACGGAACACTTGTGAAAAATTGTGACAAAACATGTGGGACAATGCCACAATTTTTACAAATTTAATTCTTTCAAATGACGCGAGACCGTGTTTTTCATCTCGCAGCATTAAATTATTCATAGAAACAGAAACTATTTTTTGTTATTAAAGATAGAAGCTACTAAAATTGACTCATTGACTACCACCAATATACTATATGTACGTATTTTATCTCTGAAATGATATAAAATATTGTACGAGGATAAAACTGCAATGAAATTTACTTCATTCATTTTTACTGGGTTATCTAGTTATTTATATTGCTCAAAATTCTTTTGTCATGTTATTTTTAATCATTTTAAAATATTCAGGAAAATATTCAGAAACGAATTGACATATATTAACCATGGCTAACACATTAACTCGTGAAGAAAGAGATTTTTCTCAGCAGCGAAAATAAATATTCGAATACGTAGAGACGAGCGTCTAAAAATTTCTTCACGAAGTTCAGTTATACAAATAGAATAGGCCTAACGGCCTGTGAAACTTCCTTTTTATTTTCCAGTTGTATAATATGTACCTTCGTAACGTTTACACTACATACAAAAGTTTAAAAGACCCATTAATTTACAATAAGTAAATAAATCTCGTAACCGACTTAATCACAACTATGATGTGCCTATTTAAATTATATTTATTTAGCTACGTTTCTTTCATGGACATTTAATAACATTCGGATACAATCAGAAATTGATTGCAATTACGTTAGATCACAATTGTTAATATTCACACATTAAAGTAATTTCTGATATAATTTAAATTTCTATAGAATATTTCACATTTCTCTATTTCTAAAAAAAAAAAAAAAAAAAGCAAGATCGAAGAAACGACAATCTTGACTAGAAAATATTGAAATATTAAAACGACGCAGGATTTACGTTCGCGAATAAATATTTTAATAACACAATATTTTAATAACACAATCTTATCTTTCACACAATCAAACTTTCGAACGACAGTCCACGCGGTATGTCGTGCAAATGGATAATGGTAAAAGCAGTAAACTGTTTGCTCAACGGTAGAGACACCGCCTACGACGTTTTACCGGTCTCTTTCGAAATTCTCCCTCCTTTCTCTTTTCGTTTCTACCAAACCGTTCGTCATCTTTCGTTCGACGATCCGAAGGCGACGAGACTTTTATCGAGATGGAATAAATCTCGGCGATCGGCCGAACGCTACTCGAGAGTCGAGAGATATGGAAAGGAACGATGCAGTAAAACTAATAAACGACGCGGCTATCGATCGGCGACGTTTATCGAGTCGGCGTGCCGCGAAGAATTTCAACCGTCCCGGCGATTTTCCCACTGGCCAGGCCGCGGGATGTCTGCGGCCGGAAATTCGCACGGAGCCATCGGCACCTCGTAAAACTCGTTGTGCAGTCGTCACGAACGAGAAATGTTTTACAAACACGAATTTGTCCGATCCTGTTCGCGTAAGTGAAAAGAAAAAAAAGAAACGAATTTCAACTGTGTTTAAATACGAAAGATAATTACGATTACTGTTTTTTTTTTTTTTTTAATTTATAATTAACATCGCATCTACCTTTTGGTCATTAACGAAGGGCTAGGTACTGTTCCCTTCTTTTCAAGACGATTATATTCTTATGGTAAATGTTAGGTTCCTTTAGATAATTCAGAACATTTCCTATGTGTTTCTGCGACGTCAGGGCTGCCAGTGAAGTTATTTTGTATCTTTCCCTTTGAGCGTGGTACTTGCTGCATTCAAATAGAAGACGATGGGTTGATGAAAATTCGATTGCATTCGGATACACATTGGGGGTTCTGTTTCTTTTTAAATAGATTTAAATAGATAGTTTTTTTTTAAATAGATTTAAATAGATAGTTTCTTTTTAATACTCATGTGTGAGTTTGCAGTGTCCTGTTCTAAGCCTTGTCGTGACTATTCTGTCTTTTCTTTTCATATTGTTGGTAGGCATTGTTTGATAGAAATCTTGGATTATATTACGAGTTTTTGTTTTTTTTTTTTTGGAGGTGTTCCATATTTTGTTCCATGATTGTTTTTCGGCATGGTGTAATGTTACAACAAGGTCTTGATAA